>NC_084742.1:69629517-69657331 GCF_033978785.1 Entelurus aequoreus
TAATAATAATAATAAAAAAAAGTATATAGAGACAGACGGTGATAACTTGAAGTAAACAATGAAGAAAAAAAAAACAATTACACACAAAAAAATTCAATTTTTTTTTTTAACTAAAAGCAGTCTTTTTCTCACAGTGTCAACTTATTTCTTATTAAATTGGGAACAATTTCTCATATTTTTCTGTCTCTGTAATATTGCAATATTTTTTTGTAAAAATTATTACGTTTTCATGTCAACTTATTACTTTTTAATGCAAAATGGTGACATTTGTCATATAAAATTCTGAGTTTTATCACAATATTGCCAATTGTTTTGTTGTTCTTGTAAAATGGTGACATTTTTTAAATTAAAATCATGACTTTTGTCATCATTTTGCCAAGTAAAATTCCAATTATTATTATAATATTGCTAAAATGTAAAATTGTTCTTATACAATTGTGAAAAGGAGGGTGTTTTTCCCCCCAAATTGACTGTGTGTCAGTTTTAAAAGTGCTTCCCCTCTGGCCAACATATGAAATAACATGTGTGTGTAAAAATTTGAAGTGCTCCCCCTCTGGCCAACATATGAAATAACAAGTGTGTGTTAGAAATTGAAATGTGCCCCCTTTGGCAAAAATGTATAAAATAAAATATGTATATAGAGACATACTGTAATAACTTGAAGTAAATAATGGAGATTAAAAAACAATTACAAACAAAAAATATAAATTAAAAATAAACTAAAAGCAGTCTTTTTCTCACATTGTGTCGACTTTTTTCTTATAAAATTGGGAACAATTTCTAATATTCTTTCTGTTTCTGTAATATTGCAATATTTTTTCGGTAAAATTATTACTTTTTCATGTCAACTTACTACTTTTTAATGCAAAATGGTGACATTTGTCATACATTCACAATATTGCCAATTTTTAGTGACATTTTTGGAGTAAAATGATGACTTTTGTCATAATTTTGCCCAGTAAAATTCCAATTATTATTATAATATTGCCACAATGTAAAAGTTTTCTTATAAAATTGTGAAAAGGACGGATTTTTCAAATTGACTGTGTGTCATTTTTAAAATAACAAGTGTGTGTAAAAATTTGAAGTGCTCCCCCTCTGGTCAACATATGTAATAACAAGCGTGTGTTAGAAATTGAAATGCGCCCCCTTTGGCCAAAATTAATTTTAAAAAATGTACGTAGAGACATACAGTGATAACTTGAAGTAAATAATGAAGAAAAAACTCCAATTACAAACAAAAAATGCAATGTTTTTTTTTTTAACTAAAAGCAGTCTTTTTTCTTATAAAATTGGGAACAATTTCTCATATTCTTTTTGTCTCTGTAATATTGCAATATTTTTTCGTAAAAATTATTACTTTTTCATGTCAACTTATTACTTTTCAATGCAAAATGGTGACATTTGTCATATAGAATTCTGACTTTTATCACAATATTGCCAATTGTTTTGTTGTTGTTGTAAAATAGTGACATTTTTTGAGTAAAATGATGACTTTTGTCATAATTTTGCCAAGTAAAATTCCAATTATTATTATAATATTGCTAAAATGTAAAATTTTTCTTATACAATTGTGAAAAGGAGGTTTTTTTTTTTCCAAATTGACTGTGTGTCAGTTTTAAAATAACAAGTGTGTGTAAAAATTTGAAGTGCTCCCCCTCTAGCCAACATATGTAATAACAAGTGTGTGTTAAAAATTGAAATGCGCCCACTTTGGTCAAAATTAATAATAATAAAAAAAAAAGTATATAGAGACATACGGTGATAACTTGAAGTAAACAATGAAGAAAAACAAAACAATTACACACAAAAAATTCAATTATTTTTTTTTTTTTAACTAAAAGCAGTCTTTTTCTCACAGTGTCAACTTATTTCTTATTAAATTGGGAACAATTTCTCATATTTTTCTGTCTCTGTAATATTGCAATATTTTTTTGTAAAAATTATTACGTTTTCATGTCAACTTATTACTTTTTAATGCAAAATGGTGACATTTGTCGTATAAAATTCTGACTTTTATCACAATATTGCCAATAGTTTTGTTGTCCTTGTACGATAGTGACATTTTTGGAGTAAAATCATGACTTTTGTCATAATTTTGCCAAGTAAAATTCCAATTATTATTATAATATTGCTAAAATGTAAAAATGTTCTTACACAATTGTGAAAATGAGGGTTTTTTTCCCCCAAATTGACTGTGTGTCAGTTTTAAAAGTGCTTCCCCTCTGGCCAACATATGAAATAACAAGTGTGTGTTAAAATTTGAAGTGCTCGCCCTCTGGCCAACATACGAAATAACAAGTGTGTGTTACAAATTGAAATGTGCCCCCTTTGGTCAAAATTAATTTAAAAAAATGTATATAGAGACATACTGTAATAACTTGAAGTAAATAATGAAGATTAAAAAACAATTACAAACAAAAATTAAAAATAAACTAAAAGCAGTCTTTTTCTCACAATGTGTCGACTTTTTTCTTATAAAATTGGGAACAATTTCTTATATTTTTTCTGTTTCTATAATATTGCAATATTTTTTCGTAAAAATTATTACGTTTTCATGTCAACTTATTACTTTTTAATGCAAAATGGTGACATTTGTCGCATAAAATTCTAACTTTTATCACAATATTGCCAATAGTTTTGTTGTCCTTGTACGATAGTGACATTTTTGGAGTAAAATGATGACTTTTGTCATAATTTTGCCAAGTAAAATTCCAATTATTATTATAATATTGCTAAAATGTAAAAATTGTCTTACACAATTGTGAAAAGGAGGGGTTTTTTTTTCCCAAATTGACTCTGTGTCAGTTTTAAAAGTGCTTCCCCACTGGCCAACATATGAAATAACAAGTGTGTGTTAAAAATTTGAAGTGCTCGCCCTCTGGCCAACATATGAAATAACAAGTGTGTGTTAGAAATTGAAATGTGCCCCCTTTGGCCAAAATTAATTTAAAAAAAATGTATATAGAGACATACTGTAATAACCTGAAGTAAATAATGAAGATTAAAAAAACCAATTACAAACAAAAATTAAAAATAAACTAAAAGCAGTCTTTTTCTCACAATTTGTCAACTTTTTTCTCATAAAGTTGGGAACAATTTCTTATATTGTTTCTGTTTCTGTAATATTGCAATATTTTTTCGTAAAAATTATTACTTTTTCATGTCAACTTATTACTTTTTAATGCAAAATGGTGACATTTGTCATATAAAATTCTGACTTTTATCACAATATTGCCAATTGTTTTGTTGTTGTAAAATAGTGACATTTTTGGAGTAAAATTATGACTTTTGTCATAATTTTGCCATTTAAAATTCCAATTATTATTATAATATTGCTAAAATTTAACATTTTTCTTATACAATTGTGAAAAGGAGGTTGTTTTTTTTTTCAAAATTGACTGTGTGTCAGTTTTAAAAGTGCTTCCCCTCTGGCCAACATATGAAATAACAAGTGTGTGTTAAAATTTGAAGTGCTTGCCCTCTGGCCAACATATGAAATAACAAGTGTGTGTTAGAAATTGAAATGTGCCCCCTTTGGCCAAAATTAATTTAAAAAATGTATATAGAGACATACTGTAATAACTGGAAGTAAATAATGAAGATAAAAAAAACAATTACAAACAAAAATTTAAAATAAACTAAAAGCAGTCTTTTTCTCACAATGTGTCGACTTTTTTCTTATAAAATTGGGAACAATTTCTCATATTCTTTCTGTCTCTGTAATATTGCAATATTTTTTTCGTAAAAATTATTACTTTTTCATGTCAACTTATTACTTTTTAATGCAAAATGGTGACATTTGTCATATAAAATTTTGACTTTTATCACGATATTGCCAATTGTTTTGTTGTTCTTGTAAAATAGTGAAAATTTTTTAGTAAAATTATGACTTTTGTCATAATTTTGCAAAGTAAAATTCCAATTATTATTATAATATTGCTAAAATGTAAAATGCTTCTTATACAATTGTGAAAAGGAGTTTTTTTTTTTTCAAAATTGACTGTGTGTCAGTTTTAAAAGTGCTTACCCTCTGGCCAACATATGAAATAACAAGTGTGTGTTAAAATTTGAAGCGCTCGCCCTCTGGCCAACATATGAAATAACAAGTGTGTGTTAGAAATTTAAATGTGCCCCCTTTGGCAAAAATTTATAAAATAAAATATGTATATAGAGACATACTGTAATAACTTGAAGTAAATAATGAAGATAAAAAAACTATTACAAACAAAAATTAAAAATAAACTAAAAGCAGTCTTTTTCTCACAATGTGTCGACTTTTTTCTCATAAAATTTGCTATATTTTTTTCATAAAAATTATTACTTTTTCATGTCAACTTATTACTTTTTAATGCAAAATGGTGACATTTGTCGTATAAAATTCTGACTTTTATCACAATATTGCCAATTGTTTTGTTGTTCTTGTAAAATAGTGACATTTTTTTAGTAAAATTATGACTTTTGTCATCATTTTGCCAAGTAAAATTCCAATTATTATTATAATATTGCTAAAATGTAAAATGTTTCTTATACAATTGTGAAAAGGAGGGGTTTTTTTTTCAAAATTGACTGTGTGTCAGTTTTAAAAGTGCTTCCCCTTTGGCCAACATATGAAATAACAAGTGTGTGTTAAAAATTTGAAGTGCTCGCCCTCTGGCCATCATATGAAATAACAAGTGTGTGTTAGAAATTGAAATGTGCCCCCTTTGGCCAAAATTTATAAAATAAAATATGTATATAGAGACATACTGTAATAACTTGAAGTAAATAATGAAGATTAAAAAACAATTACTAACAAAAATGAAAAATAAACTAAAAGCAGTCTTTTTCTCGCAATGTGTCGACTTTTTTCTCATAAAATTGGGAACAATTTCTTATATTGTTTCTGTTTCTGTAGTATTGCGATATTTTTTCGTAAAAATTATTACTTTTTCATGTCAACTTATTACTTTTTAATGCAAAATGGTGACATTTGTCATATAAAATTCTGACTTTTATCACAATATTGCCAATAGTTTTGTTGTTCTTGTAAAATAGTGACATTTTTTTGAGTAAAATGATGACTTTTGTCATAATTTTGCCATGTAAAATTCCAATTATTATTATAATATTGCTAAAATGTAAAAATTTTCTTATACAATTGTGAAAAGGAGTTTTTTTTTTCTTTTTTCAAAATTGACTGTGTGTCAGTTTTAAAAGTGCTTCCCCTCTGGCCAACATATGAAATAACAAGTGTGTGTTAGAAATTGAAATGTGCCCCCTTTGGCCAAAATTTATAAAATAAAATATGTATATAGAGACATACTGTAATAACTTAAAGT
Source organism: Entelurus aequoreus (assembly GCF_033978785.1). Classification (NCBI taxonomy): domain Eukaryota; kingdom Metazoa; phylum Chordata; class Actinopteri; order Syngnathiformes; family Syngnathidae; genus Entelurus; species Entelurus aequoreus. Next base: position 69,634,839 of record NC_084742.1, read on the forward strand.
AAATAATGAAGATTAAAAAACAATTACAAACAAAAATGAAAAATAAACTAAAAGCAGTCTTTTTCTCACAATGTGTCGACTTTTTTCTTATAAAATTGGGAACAATTTCTCATATTCTTTCTGTCTCTGTAATATTGCAATATTTTTTTCGTAAAAATTATTACTTTTTCATGTCAACTTATTACTTTTTAATGCAAAATGGTGACATTTGTCATATAAAATTCTGACTTTTATCACAATATTGCCAATTGTGTTGTTGTTCTTGTAAAATAGTGACATTTTTTGAGTAAAATCATGACTTTTGTCATCATTTTGCCAAGTAAAATTCCAATTATTATTATAATATTGCTAAAATGTAAAATTGTTCTTATACAATTGTGAAAAGGAGGGGTTTTTCCCCCCAAATTGACTGTGTGTCAGTTTTAAAAGTGCTTCCCCTCTGGCCAACATATGAAATAACAAGTGTGTGTTAAAATTTGAAGTGCTCGCCCTCTGGCCAACATACGAAATAACAAGTGTGTGTTAGAAATTGAAGTGTGCCCCCTTTGGTCAAAATTAATTTAAAAAAATGTATATAGAGACATACTGTAATAACTTGAAGTAAATAATGAAGATTAAAAAACAATTACAAACAAAAATGAAAAATAAACTAAAAGCAGTCTTTTTCTCACAATGTGTCGACTTTTTTCTTATAAAATTGGGAACAATTTCTCATATTCTTTCTGTCTCTGTAATATTGCAATATTTTTTTCGTAAAAATTATTACTTTTTCATGTCAACTTATTACTTTTTAATGCAAAATGGTGACATTTGTCATATAAAATTCTGAATTTTATCACAATATTGCCAATTGTTTTGTTGTTCTTGTAAAATAGTGAAATTTTTTGAGTAAAATCATGACTTTTGTCATAATTTTGCCAAGTAAAATTCCAATTATTATTATAATATTGCTAAAATGTAAAATTGTTCTTATACAATTGTGAAAAGGAGGGTTTTTTCCCCCCAAATTGACTGTGTGTCAGTTTTAAAAGTGCTTCCCCTCTGGCCAACATATGAAATAACAAGTGTGTGTTAAAAATTTGAAGTGCTCGCCCTCTGGCCAACATATGAAATAACAAGTGTGTGTTAGAAATTGAAATGCGCCCCCTTTGGCAAAAATGTATCAAATAAAATATGTATATAGAGAAATACTGTAAAAACTTAAAGTAAATAATGAAGATTAAAAAACAATTACAAACAAAAAATAAAAATTACAAATAAACTAAAAGCAGTCTTTTTCTCACAATGTGGCGACTTTTTTCTTATAAAATTGGGAACAATTTCTTATATTCTTTCTGTTTCTGTAATATTTCAATATTTTTTCGTCAAAAATATTACTTTTTCATGTCAACTTATTACTTTTTAATTCAAAATGGTGACATTTGTCATACATTCACAATATTGCCAATTTTTGGTTCTTGTAAAATAGTAAAATGATGACTTTGGTCATAATTTTGCCCAGTAAAATTCCACTTATTATTACAATATTGCCACAATGTAAAAGTTTTCTTATAAAATTGCGAAAAGGAGGGATTTTTCAAATTGGACTGTGTGTCAGTTTTAAAATAACAAGTGTGTGTAAAAATTTGAAGTGCTCCCCCTCTGGCCAACATATGTAATAACAAGTGTGTGTAAGAAATTGAAATGGGCCCGTTTGGCCAAAATGTATAAAAAATAAATAAATATGTATATAGGGACATACTGTAATAACTTGAAGTAAATAATGAAGATTAAAAACCAATTACAAACAACAATTTTTTATTTTTGCATAGTATGTATATATTAATAATGTTATAAATATAAATATTTGCATATCTAGAAAGGGTGGTCCTAAAGCGGTAGGCATTTTTATTAGATCTCAAGAAGGTAACAAATACAAGAATGTGTGTGTTTATGTGTGTGTGTGTGTGTGTGTGTGTGTGTGAGCGTTTCACACTCTGTAAATGTCTAAGCCCCAAAGGTGGCAAAACGCATGCTATCTGTTCCCATGGCGATAAGGATCCCGGGAGCTAATTAAAGCCTTAACTTGTTGTTATGCGATAGACAGGTTAAAGTGTGAACCGCCGCATAAGAGTCACATACAACACAATATCGAGATGCGATGTACTAAGCGGGGAGACTATAAATTAAAAAAGTGGTAGTTATCCATAAAACAAATCTGCCAAGCTGTACGTCTTCACCCCGACATGACGTCAGTGATTAAATGCGTTGGGGGCTTATCGGCCGTGTTTATCAAGCCGCCATGTTCCGGGTTAGAGGATACGAGGCCGACGGCTCCGCGATCAATCAGCGATAGCGTCAGGAGAAGAGCGACTAACGAGGTCTCCTAACGAGGGAACACGGTGAAAGGATATAATTGGGGGGGAACTCATGATTATCTCCTCCCAAGATGGATTTTGTGCTGTCTGGGGAGAGTAATGGCGAGGGGAAGGGGAGTCAAAAACGTCAATGTGGAAACACTTTGAGAGGCAGAGAAGCAAACATGACATGGCCACAAAGTTCTCTTTTTCTCACTAATACTCAGCGAGCTAACATTAGCGCAAATGGTGACATTTTTGCTTTTTTGGGGGGGGATTTCTGTCCAACTATTTGATATTTTTCATAACGGTACATTGGGTCTAAGTCGGGGGTCAGCAACTCTTTAGTGGCTCCCTGGTGCATTTAAAAAAAAAAAAAAGGATAGAAAATGAAAAAGATGGGGGAAAATAATTGTTTTGTTTTATAAAAAAAATGTGAAGTGCTCCTCCTCTGGCCAACATATGAAATAACAAGTGTGTGTAAGAAATTGAAATGCGCCCCCTTTGGCCAAAATTAATTTAAAAAAAAAATGCATGTGGAGACATACTGTAATAACTTGAAGTACACTACCGTTCAAAAGTTTGGGGTCACCCAAACAATTTAGTGGAATAGCCTTCATTTCTAAGAACAAGAATAGACTGTCGAGGTTTCAGATGAAAGTTCTCTTTTTCTGGCTTTTAATTGACCCCCACAAATGTGATGCTCCAGAAAGTCAATCTGCTGAAAGGAAGGTCAGTTTTGTAGCTTCTGTAACGAGCTAAAGTGTTTTCAGATGTGTGAACATGATTGCACAAGGGTTTTCTAATCATCAATTAGCCTTCCGAGCCAATGAGCAAACACATTGTACCATTAGAACACTGGAGTGATAGTTGCTGGAAATGGGCCTATGTAGATATTGCACCAAAAAGCAGACATTTGCAGCTAGAATAGTCATTTACCACATTAGCAATGTATAGAGTGTATTTCTGTAAAGTTAAGACTAGTTTAAAGTTATCTTCATTGAAAAGTACAGTGCTTTTCCTTCAAAAATAAGGACATTTCCATGTGACCCCAAACTTTTGAACGGTAGTGTACATAATGAAGATTAAAAAACAATTACAAACAAAAAATTAAAATTAAAAATAAACTAAAAGCAGTTTTTTTCTCACAATGTGTCGACTTTTTGCTAATAAAATTCGGAACAATTTTTCATATTCTTTCTGTTTCTGTAAAATTGCAATGTTTTTTCGTTCAATTATTACTTTTTTATGTAAAATTATTACTTTTTAATGCAAAATGGTGACATTTGTCATACATTCACAATTTTGCCAATTTTTTGTTCTTGTAAAATAGTTTTTTGTTTGAGGACAAACATGACACAAACCCTCTCAATTGTTAGAACTACCACTGTTGAATATGTTTGTGTGTACTCTTCACTAAAGACAGTATTTGGTGAACATCGTTTTGTCCGACTATTTTCGGCGGTTCCTGAACTCACCATAGTGTGGTGTTTACATGTAAAATCTTCCACTCCTATGTCTCATTTTGTCCACCAAACGTTTTATACTGTGCGTGAATGCACAAAGGTGAGCTTTGTTGATGTTATTGACTTGTGTGGAGTGCTAATCAGGCATATTTGGTCAGTGCATGACTGCAAGCTAGTCGATGCTAACATGCTATTTAGGCTAGCTGTATGTACATATTGCATCACTAGGCCTCATTTGTAGCTATATTTGAGCTCATTTACTTTTATCCTCTTTGTGTATAATTGAGTTTTGCATGTCTCATGACTCATTATCTGTATGTAATATCGGCTGCATTTCAGATAGTTGTTTGTGTGCCATGTTGTTCCAGACCACAGCAAACGTTACCTAGCTTGCCAAAGATTGTAATGAATCCATTAGAAGAAGACAGCCTTAACTTGGACACACACATCTATACCTTTGGCCATTAAAAGCCAGTCATTTCCAGGAGTTATCTCACCTTCTGAGTAGCCTCTGATTTACTAATGGTTTCTAGTGTTGTTAAAATGTGTAGAATAAATATTACATTCCAACATTTCTGTCAACAAAGATTTGCTTTAGCCTGCGACACATCGTCATTTTGATAGTAGGCTATTATAGCTAATATAGACACTTACGTCATGTGTTGCCTTCATTATAAGACTTAAATATGATTTTCTCTTTTTTTGCGGCTTGTATTTTTGATCCAATATGGCTCTTTCAACGTTTTGGGTTGCCGACCCCTGGCCTAAGAGGATAGAGACATCATTTCACTAAACTCCAGTTTATTAGCATTGGAAGCGGTAGAAAATGGATGGATGGATGGATGGATGTTTGGCCAAAGAGTCAAGTTTCTTTAAAAAGATGTTTTGTTGTTCACTTTTATTCTAAGGGAATTTACTGTATTTTCCGGACCATTATAAGGTGCACTGCTGATGAGCAGGTCTAGTCAGGTCTATTTTCATACAAAAGGCGCACCGGATTATAAGGTGCATTAAAGGAGTCTTATTATTATTATTTTTTTCTAAATGTAAAACACTTCCTTGTGGTCTACATAACATGTGATGGTGGTTCTTTGGTCAAAATGTTGCATAGATGATGTTTTACTGATCATCTTCAAGTCGCTTTCTGACAGTCGCTTCAGGATGTTTTGTGGGTGGTCTTATTTACGTGGCTCACCTTCGACGGCGTCTTCTCCCCGTCACCTTTGTTGTAGCGGTGTAGCGTGCAAGGACGGGAGTGGAAGAAGTGTCAAAAGATGGCGCTAACTGTTTTAATGACATTCAGACTTTACTTCAATCAATAACGGATCTCCTCATCCGTGGCTCACTAGTGCAACAACAAGGCCGGAAATGTGTCCCGTGAAAAACCATCCAACCGGAACTCTCTAATAACTAAAGTTCCTTGGGTGAATAATGTAAACTCACTACACCGGTATGTTTTAGTGCTTTCATGGTGAGTTTACTGACAGATATAAGTAAGAACTTTACACTACTTTATATTAGAAATGGCAACAGCGGAGGATGAATGTCCCATAACAAGAAGATAGAGAAAAAGAAGAAGCTTATCGACTACGGATTACAAAGGCGGACACGCGCAATTTTTTAGGACTTATGCAGATCCCAAATACACATCAGCAGGTACCAGAAGTCAAGAAAACTTGGTTTTGCATAATATTGCAAAACAAAACGCCAGATAATATGTCTGCTAATAGGTGCTATTTTGAGGTACACACACCATAATAATACTCATATGTCTGAGTACGGTAGCCGTAATGCGCCGACAATCTATCAAGCGATGTAGCTTCATTTTTTACCGAAGTTATACTCAAACATTTTGTCAGATTTTTGAGCAGTGTGTAATGTTCTATATTCTCAATGGAACATTTAAAGTTTTGGCCTTGTTTACTGACATCATCTTGCAGTCTACACATATATCTTATGTGTGACAGCCATCTACTGGTCACACTTATCATTACACCGTCATTATTCCGTACATTAGGCGCACCGGGTTATAAGGCGCACTGTCGATTTTTGAGTGCGCCTTATAGTCCGAAAAATACGGTACTTAGCGGGCTCACCCTAGTTCACTAGCAGACAATAACGCAGTTAGCATGAGGTTTATCTCTGGCCCTTTTATTTGTTTTTAGGGGATTTTGTCAATCAAACAATTTGATAGTTGTTGTAATATGTGAATAAATATAATAATAACAATAATAATGATACTATATGGATAAATCAGGCTATAAGACGAGTTTCACAAAAATCCAGAGTATTAGCATTATATGTTTTTGCTAAAGAGTCATGGTTCCTTGATGGACTTTTTAAAAAACAAAATAAAACGTTAGGTCTCATAATTTCATTTGTTCTAACATCTTCAAAATGTTTAAAAGAGTACTTCCTGTTTAATCCATAAAACAGAAAGTGACTAATAAACTGGTGCAGAAAACACCAAAATGTACTTAAAAATAGCAGCTAGCTAACCTTAGTTCATTAGTAGACATTAGCGCAGTTACCTAAAGGCCTGGAAGGGATATTTTTTACTTATTCAGGAGATTTACTGTATGTTCAAAACATGAGGTACAAATATGACAGTAAATTACACTTCACAGGATAAAGCGCAGTGTTCTACTAAAATCCAGGGAATTAGCATTGAATGTTCGGCTAAGAAAAGTAGTCACAGTTCTTTGATGATGTTTTGTTTTTACAAAAATAACTTACTAATACATTCATATTTGCTCGCAATGTCCCCACATTTTAACAAGTCCATTATGGAGGTAAACATTCTGGGATTGTAAAACTCAAAAATGTACCTAAAATGTACTTAGCCAGCTAACCCTAGTTCACTAGCAGACAATAGCGCAGTTAGCATGAGGTCTATCATTGGCCATTTTATGTGTTTTTAGGGGATTTTGTCAATCAAACAATTTGATAGTTGTTGTAATATGTGTATAAATATAATAATACCAATAATAATGATAATATATGGATAAATCAGGCTAAAAGAGGATAAGGCCAAAAATATTCCAAATAAACATTTAAAGAGTACCGTATTTTTTGGACTACAAGGCGCACTAAAAATCCTTTCAATTTCTCGAAACTCGACAGCGCGCCTTATAACCCGGTGCGCCTAATGTACGGAACAATTCTGGTTGTGCTTACCGACCTCGAAGCTATTTCAATGATAAATGTGACCGGTAGATGGCAGTCACACATAAGAGATACGTGTAAACTGTAATATGATGGCAGTCACACAAGAGAGACGTGTAGACTGCTATATGATGGCAGTCACACATAAGAGAAGACTGCAATAGGATGGCAGTCACACATAAGAGAAGACTGCAATAGGATGGCAGTCACACATCACCAAAAAGATCCCCGGGCGCGGCGCCGCTGCTGCCCACTGCTCCCCAAGGGGATGGGACAAATGCAGAGGACAAATTTCACCACATTTAGTGTGTGTGTGACAATCATTGGTACTTTAATCTTAATCTTAATAAGAGAAGACTGCAATAGGATGGCAGTCACACATAAGAGAAGACTGCAATAGGATGGCAGTCACACATAAGAGAAGACTGCAATAGGATGGCAGTCACACATAAGAGATATGTGTAGACTGCAATAGGATGGCAGTCACACATAAGAGATACCTGTCGACTGCAATATGATGGCAGTCACACATAAGAGATATGTGTAGACTGCAATAGGATGGCAGTCACACATAAGAGATACCTGTCGACTGCAATAGGATGGCAGTCACACATAAGAGAAGACTGCTATATGATGGCAGTCACACATAAGAGAAGACTGCAATAGGATGGCAGTCACACATAAGAGAAGACTGCAATAGGATGGCAGTCACACATAAGAGATATGTGTAGACTGCAATAGGATGGCAGTCACACATAAGAGATACCTGTCGACTGCAATATGATGGCAGTCACACATAAGAGATATGTGTAGACTGCAATAGGATGGCAGTCACACATAAGAGATACCTGTCGACTGCAATAGGATGGCAGTCACACATAAGAGAAGACTGCTATATGATGGCAGTCACACATAAGAGAAGACTGCAATAGGATGGCAGTCACACATAAGAGAAGACTGCAATAGGATGGCAGTCACACATAAGAGATATGTGTAGACTGCAATAGGATGGCAGTCACACATAAGAGATACCTGTCGACTGCAATATGATGGCAGTCACACATAAGAGATATGTGTAGACTGCAATAGGATGGCAGTCACACATAAGAGATACCTGTCGACTGCAATAGGATGGCAGTCACACATAAGAGAAGACTGCAATAGGATGGCAGTCACACATAAGAGAAGACTGCAATAGGATGGCAGTCACACATAAGAGATATGTGTAGACTGCAATAGGATGGCAGTCACACATAAGAGATACCTGTCGACTGCAATATGATGGCAGTCACACATAAGAGATACCGGTCGACTGCAATAGGATGGCAGTCACACATAAGAGATACCTGTCGACTGCAATAGGATGGCAGTCACACATAAGAGAAGACTGCAATAGGATGGCAGTCACACATAAGAGAAGACTGCAATAGGATGCCAGTCACACATAAGATGTATGTGTAGACTGCAATAGGATGGCAGTCACACATAAGAGATATGTGTAGACTGCAATGGGATGGCAGTCACACATAAGAGATATGTGTAGACTGCAATGGGATGGCAGTCACACATAAGAGAAGACTGCAATAGGATGGCAGTCACACATAAGAGATATGTGTAGACTGCAATAGGATGGCAGTCACACATAAGAGATATGTGTAGACTGCAATAGGATGGCAGTCACACATAAGAGATACCTGTCGACTGCAATAGGATGGCAGTCACACATAAGAGAAGACTGCAATAGGATGGCAGTCACACATAAGAGAAGACTGCAATATGATGGCAGTCACACATAAGAGAAGACTGCAATAGGATGGCAGTCACACATAAGAGAAGACTGCAATAGGATGGCAGTCACACATAAGAGAAGACTGCAATATGATGGCAGTCACACATAAGAGAAGACTGCAATAGGATGGCAGTCACACATAAGAGATATGTGTAGACTGCAATAGGATGGCAGTCACACATAAGAGATATGTGTAGACTGCAATGGGATGGCAGTCACACATAAGAGAAGACTGCAATAGGATGGCAGTCACACATAAGAGATATGTGTAGACTGCAATAGGATGGCAGTCACACATAAGAGATATGTGTAGACTGCAATAGGATGGCAGTCACACATAAGAGAAGACTGCAATAGGATGGCAGTCACACATAAGAGAAGACTGCAATAGGATGCCAGTCACACATAAGATATATGTGTAGACTGCAATAGGATGGCAGTCACACATAAGAGATATGTGTGGACTGCAATGGGATGGCAGTCACACATAAGAGATATGTGTAGACTGCAATGGGATGGCAGTCACACATAAGAGAAGACTGCAATAGGATGGCAGTCACACATAAGAGATATGTGTAGACTGCAATAGGATGGCAGTCACACATAAGAGATATGTGTAGACTGCAATAGGATGGCAGTCACACATAAGAGATACCTGTCGACTGCAATAGGATGGCAGTCACACATAAGAGAAGACTGCAATAGGATGGCAGTCACACATAAGAGATATGTGTAGACTGCAATGGGATGGCAGTCACACATAAGAGATATGTGTAGACTGCAATGGGATGGCAGTCACACATAAGAGATACCTGTCGACTGCAATAGGATGGCAGTCACACATAAGAGAAGACTGCAATAGGATGGCAGTCACACATAAGAGATATGTGTAGACTGCAATAGGATGGCAGTCACACATAAGAGATATGTGTAGACTGCAATAGGATGGCAGTCACACATAAGAGATACCTGTCGACTGCAATAGGATGGCAGTCACACATAAGAGAAGACTGCAATAGGATGGCAGTCACACATAAGAGAAGACTGAAATATGATGGCAGTCACACATAAGAGAAGACTGCAATAGGATGGCAGTCACACATAAGAGAAGACTGCAATAGGATGGCAGTCACACATAAGAAAAGACTGCAATATGATGGCAGTCACACATAAGAGAAGACTGCAATAGGATGGCAGTCACACATAAGAGAAGACTGCAATAGGATGGCAGTCACACATAAGAGAAGACTGCAATATGATGGCAGTCACACATAAGAGAAGACTGCAATATGATGGCAGTCACACATAAGAGAAGACTGCAATAGGATGGCAGTCACACATAAGAGATATGTGTAGACTGCAATAGGATGGCAGTCACACATAAGAGATATGTGTAGACTGCAATGGGATGGCAGTCACACATAAGAGAAGACTGCAATAGGATGGCAGTCACACATAAGAGATATGTGTAGACTGCAATAGGATGGCAGTCACACATAAGAGAAGACTGCAATAGGATGGCAGTCACACATAAGAGATATGTGTAGACTGCAATAGGTCGGCATTCACACATAAGAGAAGACTGCAATAGGATGGCAGTCACACATAAGAGAAGACTGCAATAGGATGGCAGTCACACATAAGAGATATGTGTAGACTGCAATAGGATGGCAGTCACACATAAGAGAAGACTGCAATATGATGGCAGTCACACATAAGAGATATGTGTCGACTGCAATATGATGGCAGTCACACATAAGAGATACGTGTAGACTGCTATATGATGGTAGTCACACATAAGAGATACGTGTAGACTGCAATAAGATGGCAGTCACACATAAGAGATACATGTAGACTGCAATATGATGGCAGTCACACATAAGAGATACATGTTGACTGCAATAAGATGGCAGTCACACATAAGAGATATGTGTAGACTGCTATATGATGGCAGTCACACATAAGAGATATGTGTAGACTGCAGTATGATGGCAGTCACACATAAGAGATATGTGTAGACTGCTATATGATGGCAGTCACACATAAGAGATATGTGTAGACTGCAGTATGATGGCAGTCACACATAAGAGATACGTGTAGACTGCAATATGATGGCAGTCACACATAAGAGATACGTGTAGACTGCAATAAGATGGCAGTCACACATAAGAGATACATGTAGACTGCAATATGATGGCAGTCACACATAAGAGATACATGTTGACTGCAATAAGATGGCAGTCACACATAAGAGATATGTGTAGACTGCTATATGATGGCAGTCACACATAAGAGATATGTGTAGACTGCAATATGATGGCACTCACACATAAGAGATACATGTCGACTGCAATATGATGGCAGTCACACATAAGAGATATGTGTAGACTGCAATAAGATGGCAGTCACACATAAGAGATACATGTAGACTGCAATATGATGGCAGTCACACATAAGAGATATGTGTAGACTGCAATATGATGGCACTCACACATAAGAGATACATGTCGACTGCAATATGATGGCAGTCACACATAAGAGATACGTGTAGACTGCAATATGATGGCAGTCACACATAAGAGATACGTGTAGACTGCAATATGATGGCACTCACACATAAGAGATACATGTCGACTGCAATATGATGGCAGTCACACATAAGAGATACGTGTAGACTGCAATATGATGGCAGTCACACATAAGAGATACGTGTAGACTGCAATATGATGGCACTCACACATAAGAGATACGTGTAGACTGCAATATGATGGCAGTCACACATAAGAGATATGTGTAGACTGCAATATGATGGCACTCACACATAAGAGATACATGTCGACTGCAATATGATGGCAGTCACACATAAGAGATACGTGTAGACTGCAATATGATGGCAGTCACACATAAGAGAAACGTGCAGACTGCAATATGATGGCAGTCACACGTAAGAGATATGTGTAGACTGCTATATGATGGCAGTCCCACATAAGAGATACGTGTAGACTGCAATATGATGGCAGTCCCACATAAGAGATACGTGTAGACTGCAATATGATGGCAGTCCCACATAAGAGATACGTGTAGACTGCAATATGATGGCAGTCACACATAAGAGATATGTGTAGACTGCAATATGATGGCAGTCACACATAAGAGATATGTGTAGACTGCTATATGATGGCAGTCACACATAAGAGAAACGTGCAGACTGCAATATGATGGCAGTCACACGTAAGAGATATGTGTAGACTGCTATATGATGGCAGTCACACATAAGAGATACGTGTAGACTGCAATATGATGGCAGTCCCACATAAGAGATACGTGTAGACTGCAATATGATGGCAGTCACACATAAGAGATATGTGTAGACTGCAATATGATGGCAGTCACACATAAGAGATACGTGTAGACTGCAATATGATGGCAGTCACACATAAGAGATACGTGTAGACTGCAATATGATGGCAGTCACACATAAGAGATACATGTAGACTGCAATATGATGGCAGTCACACATAAGAGATAGGTGTAGACTGCAATATGATGGCAGTCACACATAAGAGATACTTGTAGACTGCAATATGACTCAAGTAAACAACACAAAGACCACAAGGAAGTGTTTTCAATTTAGAAAAAAAACAATATGACCCTTTTAATGCGCCTAATAATCCGGTGCGCCTTTTGTATGAAAATAGACCTGACTAGACCCGCTCATCGGCAGTGCGCCTTATAATCCGGTGCGCCCTATGGTCCGGAAAATACCTCCTGTTTAATTCATAAAACAGAAAGTGATTAATAAACCGGAGCAGAAAAACCCCAACATGGCATTTAATTTTCAACATTTGGATATTAATAAAACATCAAATCAAGAGAAGTGAACGTGGTATCTTGACTAAATGAGTCCAATTCCTGGGCTTCTTTCCTTCATGATTCCACACGTTCAGCCTAATCTTGTCCAAATAGGACGAATGAAGCGCTCCTTTCTCTGCGTTCCAATCTCACCTTCCATGTGCCTCTTCAATGCTGATGTTGCAATCTCAGGTGAGAGTCAGGTGTGCACTTTTACACCCCAACAGTAAAAGTGGCCACTTCTCAATGTGTTGTGCTTGCAAAGTGGACGTGTTTGGGATCGATTCCGCGCTGTCAGCGCCGGCGTGAACGCTATTTCACGTGCCGGGCTTACTGTAAATGTTATACGGCCTAATGCTGATTAAAGCTTTAAATCTCCATCACCTCGCCATCCTCGCCGGTAATTGTCTCCCGTCCTCAAGCCGCTTGTCATCTTTCCTGACGTCTTTTCAATATCCAATCAGGGAGAATGGAGCGGGCGAGCCCCGCTGATGGACTTGACGGTGTAAAAATAAATACAAATCTACCTTTTGTCTTGGTCGGTGTAACATTTTTCTGGTGTTGCGTCCCAATTGTACATTCCTTTGGAGGGGAACCACACCCTTTCTTTTTTGGAATTTTGCCTATCATTCACAATTAGAGAGAGGCGGCGTTTCTGGGTGTTGTTGATAAATGGCTTTCGCTTTGCATAGTAGAGTTTTAACTTGCATTTACAGATGTAGAGACTAGAGATGTCCGATAATGGCTTTTTTGCCGATATTCCGATATTGTCCAACTCTTAATTACTGATGCCGATATCAACCGATACCAATATATACAATCGTGGAATTAACACATTATTATGCCTAATGTTGTTGTGATGCCCCGCTGGATGCATTAAACCAGCGGTCCCCAACCACCGCGCCGCGGACCGATTGGTAACGGGCCGCAAAATAAAAAATAAAATAAAATAAATAAAATAAAAATTATTTTTATTTATTTATTTATTAAATCTACATAAAATACACAATATATACATTATATATCAATGTAGATCAATACAGTCTGCAGGGATACAGTCCGTAAGCACACATGATTGTATTTCTTTATGGAAAAAAAAAATTAATAAAAAATAAAATCCACTATGGACTGGACTCTCACTATTATGTTAGATCCACTATGGACTGGACTCTCACTATTATGTTAGATCCACTATGGACTGGACTCTCACTATTATGTTAGATCCACTATGGACTGGACTCTCACACTATTATGTTAGATCTACTATGGACTGGACTTTCACAATATTATGTTAGATCCACTAGGGACTGGACTCTCACTATTATGTTAGATCCACTATGGACTGGACTCTCACAATATTATGTTAGATCCACTATGGACTGGACTCTCACTATTATGTTAGATCCACTATGGACTGGACTCTCACACTATTATGTTAGATCCACTATGGACTGGACTCTCACAATATTATGTTAGATCCACTATGGACTGGACTCTCACTATTATGTTAGATCCACAATGGACTGGACTCTCACTATTATGTTAGATCCACTATGGACTGGACTCTCACACTATTATGTTAGATCCACTATGGACTGGACTCTCACTATTATGTTAGATCCACTATGGACTGGACTCTCACTATTATGTTAGATCCACTATGGACTGGACTCTCACTATTATGTTAGATCCACTATGGACTGGACTCTCACACTATTATGTTAGATCCACAATGGACTGGACTCTCACACTATTATGTTAGATCCACTATGGACTGGACTCTCACACTATTATGTTAGATCCACTATGGACTGGACTCTCACTATTATGTTAGATCCACTATGGACTGGACTCTCACACTATTATGTTAGATCCACTATGGACTGGACTCTCACACTATTATGTTAGATCCACTATGGACTGGACTCTCGCTATTATGTTAGATCCACTATGGACTGGACTCTCACACTATTATGTTAGATCCACTATGGACTGGACTCTCACACTATTATGCTAGATCCACTCGACGTCCATTGCACACATTGGCCCCCCCAGACACATTTTTTTTTCTCAATGTGGCCCCCCGAGTCAAAATATTTGTCCAGAAACAGATATTATTTAGCGGCCCCTTTAGGAAAGACTGGAATGGAGGACCTCCCATTGACTCCATTGTAAGTGGACTTGTGTTTACATTCATTAAGGAGAAACTACACGGGAGCTCGTCTTCTATAAAAATGGTGAACGATGGGCAAAATTGGAAAAAAACAAACAAACGTGCAGTTCTCCTTTAAAGTGCACCATAGTTGATGTAGATTGTTTGGATTCACGGCACTGCTGGGGAAATAATTACATCTCCTAATTGCGTCAAGTCGGATCTCCCGCGGGAGGAGAAAGAAAGATGAATAGGTGCAAGATATGAGGGCAGCCTGGAGAGGATGATGCATTTGAGGATGTGGACAAGTAAAAGGTTTAATCACTTTATCTGATTGCTGCAAGGCCGTGAATCTCAATTAGCCGGATTTTTTTTTTTTTTTTTTGCAGAGTCCATCCAGCGAACAACGTTGTTCTCTTTGCGGTTGTCATTTTATTGTCTAATTACTCATTTCCCATCTGAGTCTTTTTTTTTTTTTTTTTTAATTAATCAATCCAACAAAACAATACACAACAATACACTAATAATGCAATTCCAATTCCAAAACTAAACCCGACCCGGCAACGTTCAGAATAGCAATAAACACACAAACACATACTTGCCAACCTTGAGACCTCCGAATTCGGGAGATTGGAGGGAGGGTGGGTGGTTGGCCGGGGGCGGGGTTAAGGGGGGAGGAGTATATTTATAGCTAGAATTCACTGAAAGTTAGAAGAATTATCTTATCAGACAGAAAATAAGCAAATATCACCCTTATTTCAGATATTTAATCTTACTTAGATTTCAGTTTTTGCAGTTTTACATAAAAAACCCAAGATACACTTACAATTAGTGCACCAACCCAAAAAACCTCCCTCCCCCATTTACACTCATTCACACAAAAGGGTTGTTTCTTTCTGTTATTAATATTCTGCTTCCTACATTATATATCAATATATATCAATACAGTCTGCAAGGGATACAGTCCGTAAGCACACATGATTGTGCGTGCTGCTGCTCCACTAATAGTACTAACCTTTAACAGTTCATTTGACTCATTTTCATTCATTACTAGTTTCTATGTAACTGTTTTGATATTGTTTTACTTTCTTTTTTATTTAAGAAAATGTTTTGAATTTATTTATCTTATTTTATTTTATAAATTGAAAAAAAAAGGACCTTTAACAGTTAATTTTACTCATTTTCATTCATTACTAGTTTCTATGTAACTGTTTTTATATTGTTTTACTTTCTTTTTTATTCAAAGAAAAAATGTGTTATAATTTATTTATCTTATTTTATTATTATTATTATTTTTTTAATTACCTTATCTTCACCATACGAATGGTTGTCCAAATTCGGCATAATAATGTGTTAATTCCCCCGACTGTATATATGCGGTATCGATATATCGGTTTTTATATTGTTTTACTTTCTTTTTTATTCAAGAAAAAATGTGTTTTAATTTATTTATCTTATTTTATTATTATTTTTTTAAATTACCTTATCTTCACCATACCTGGTTGTCCAAATTAGGCATAATAATGTGTTAATTCCACGACTGTATATATCGGTATCGGTTGATATCGGTATCGGTTGATATCGGTATCTGTAATTAAGAGTTTGGTCAATATCGGAATATCGGCAAAAAGCCATTATTGGACATCGCTACTTGTGAGTGTTGATGACACAGCTTTGCAACAGTTGATATTCTAGTTTCAAGCATGTTTTACTCAATATAGGTCATCAAATCTCAGCAACAAGCTGTAATATCTTACTGAGATCATTTAGGACCAAAACACTTAAAACAAGTAAAACACTCTAACATAAATCTGCTTAGTGAGAAGAATTATCTTATCAGACAGAAAATAAGCAAATATCACCCTTATTTGAGATATTTCATCTTACTTGTATTTCATTTTTTGCGGTGTAGGAGTAGCAGAATTTAATTTGGATCCCGTCCGCCCCCCAATGCGAAAAATATATCATATTACCAAATTTGATTTGATACATGTTAGTGCTGTAAGAAATTCCCTGGAAATTAATTGTTCAATGATTAAAATATTTGAATGCAAAGTAAAAACATTAACACAATTTAATTATTAATTACTAATATTAATATATTTATATTGATATTTCTTATGTAATTTTTATATTATTTTTTTATTTTTTTAAAAATCATTTAACCCATTACACTGCAAAAAGTCAGTGTTCAAAAACAAGAAAAAAAATACAAAAATGAGGGGTATTTTATTTGAACTAAGCACAATTATCTGCCAATAGAACAAGAAAAATTCGGCTTGTCAAGACTTTCCAAAACAAGTAAAATGAGCTAACCTCAATGAACCCAAAAATACCTTAAAATGAGTATATTCTCACTAATAACAAGTGCACTTTTCTTGGTAGAAAAAAAAAAATTAGACCTTTTTGCTCAAAATGTTGAAAAATGTTCTTAAATGAAGTAAATGCTAGTGCCATTATCTTGACATAATGATATGTGCTCGGCATCATCTTTTTTTTCATGCTTGAAGTAAGAAATTATTACTTGAAAAAAGTAGTTTTATACTTGTGAGTAGAGATGTCCGACAAGATCGGCCCTGCCGATATTATCGGCTGATAAATGCTTTAAAATGTAATATCGGAAATTATCGTATCGTTTTTTTTTTTATTATCGGTATTGTTTTTTTAATTTTTTTTTATTTTTATTTTTTATTATATCAACATAAAAAACACAAGATACACTTAAAATTAGTGCACTAACCCAAAAAACCTCCCTCCCCCATTTACACTCATTCACACAAAAGGGTTGTTTTCTTTCTATTATTAATATTCTGCTTTCCTACTTTATATATCAATATATATCAATACAGTCTGCAAGGGATACAGTCCGTAAGCACACAATGATTGTGCGTGCTGCTGGCTCCACTAATAAGTACTAACCTTTAACAGTTCATTTGACTCATTTTTCATTCATTACTAGTTTCTATGTAACTGTTTTTATATTGTTTTACTTTCTTTATTATTCAAGAAAAAAATGTTTTAATTTATTTATTTTATCTTATTTTATTTTTTTTATTTTTTTTAAATTACCTTATCTTCACCATACCTGTTGTCCAAATTAGGCATAATAATGTGTTAATTCCCCGACTGTATATATCGGTATAGATTACATCGGTTTTTATATTGTTTTACTTTCTTTTTTATTCAAGAAAAAATGTTTTTAAATTATTTATCTTATTTTATTATTATTATTATTTTTTAAATTACCTTATCTTCACCATACCTGGTTTGTCCAAATTAGGCATAATAATGTGTTAATTCCCCGACTGTATATATCGTATACTATATCGGTTTTTATATTGTTTTACTTTCTTTTTTATTCAAGAAAAAATGTTTTTAATTTATTTATCTTATTTTATTATTATTAATTATTTTTAAATTACCTTATCTTCACCATACCTGGTTGTCCAGATTAGACATAATAATGTGTTAATTCCACGACTGTATATATCGGTATCGGGTTGATATCGGTAATCGGTTGATATTGGTATCTGTAATTAAGGGTTTGGTCAATATCGGAATATCGGCAAAAAGCCATTATTGGACATCGCTACTTGTGAGTGTTGATGACACATCTTTGCAACAGTTGATATTCTAGTTTCAAGCATGTTTTACTCAATATAGCTCATCAAATCTCAGCTGTAATATCTTACTGAGATCATTTAGGACCAAAACCCCTTAAAACAAGTAAAACACTCTAACATAAAATCTGCTTAGTGAGAAGAATGATCTTATCAGACAGAAAAATAAGCAAATATCACCCTTATTTGACATATTTCATCTTACTCAGATTTCAGTTTTTGCACACGTCTCATAAGCTTGACAACACACTGTGTACAATCTTTTCCACGAAGATAAAACAAGTCCTATTTTTTTGGTTCATTTAATAGTTAAAGACAAATCCAAGTCTTTGTCTGAGCGCCGTGTCGCCATCTTTGTCGGCCTTCATTACGGAGACAATGGGGCATCCTTCCTAGCAGGCTGAGAACAAACCCAGCGGTTGTCTTGGTTACCTGCAGATAAGCGGCTAGTATCATTTAGTTAGCTTGTTATCTGTGAGTAGTCAGCACATGATTGATGCATTGTCCCCTTGGGGAGTGATTCACTTGATTAGACTCTTTTTTTTGCCAGAGTTGAAACTGCGGGAATGCGGCGGCACCACCCGAGGTAATTGTGAGGGATGCTAATCTGCCATTCAGTTTGATAGGGCCGCTATGAAATATTCACGTCGCAATAAGCCGCTCACGCCTCCTCTCTTTGTGGCGTGTGATATTGGCGAGAGGCTCTCTGGGAGGTGTGCGTGTGGCCAGGGAATCAGACGAGTACGATACTTGACAGTTGTTTGCCTCTCACCTGAGGCCAGGACGTCCTTCACAGCCATCTGCCCGTCTTCCACTGATAATTGATTTGTCCTTGGATGGACTCGTCTTCGGGAGTTTGATAGATGTTTTTGCACCGAGCCGATGTAATATTAGTCCCTCCAAGATTGGTAAGGCCTGAAATGCCTGAATTTGGGCCGACAGACATGATAAAAACATCACTTACTGTACAATGTCCGCTGTCATTAGGTCACTTTTTCACAAAGTTGCGATGTTTTAGGGCAGTGGTCCCCAAACTTTTTGTAGCTGCGGACCGGTCAACGCTTGAAAATTTTTCCCACGGACCTGGGGGGGGTTTATGGTCATTTTAATTTTTTTTTTAAATTTTATTTATTTATTTATTTATTTTTTTGTCATAAAGAAATACAATCATGTGTGCTTACGGACTGTATCCCTGCCAGACTGTATTGATATATATTGATATATAATGTATGTATTGTGTTTTTTATGTTGATTTAATTAAAAAAAAACAAAAAAAATTATTTAAATTTTTTTTTTTAATTTCTTGTGCGGCACCGGTATCAATCGGTCCGCGGCCCGGTGGTTGGGGACCACTGTTTTAGGGCATATTTTTTTCCAGTAACATTGAATCAGCTGAAAATAAATAAAATGATTAATCCATAAAATCAGATTTTATGGATTTATCACCGTTTTAAGTAGGGATGTCGATAAATGCGTTAAAATGTAATATCGGAAATTATCGGTATCGTTTTTTTAAATTATCTGTATCGTTTTTATTTTTTATTTTTTTAAAATTAAATCAACATAAAAAAACACAAGATACACTTACAATTAGTGCACCAACCCAAAAAACCTCCCTCCCCCCATTTCTTTCTGTTATCAATATTCTGGTTCCTACATTATATATCAATATATATCAATACAGTCTGCAAGGGATACAGTCCGTAAGCACACATGATTGTGCGTGCTGCTGCTCCACTAATAGTACTAACCTTTAACAGTTAATTTTACTCATTCTCATTAATTACTAGTTTCTATGTAACTGTTTTTATATTGTTTTACTTTCTTTTTATTCAAGAAAATGTTTTTAATTTAGTTATCTTATTTTATTATTTAAAAAAAAAAAAGGACCTTATCTTCACCATACCTGGTTGTCCAAATTAGGCATAAATAATGTGTTAATTCCACGACTGCATATATCGGTTGATATCGGTATCGGTTGATATCGGTATCGGTAATTAAAGAGTTGGACAATATCGGAATATCGGATATCGGCAAAAAGCCATTATCGGACATCCCTAGTTTTAAGTGTGTTTTTGTAACCTTAACCTCAAAAAGCGTACAACAAAAATTGGAAAATAAATACGGTATTGATGTTTGACTCGTTTTGGGTAAAAAAAAAAAAAACGTGTTTCCCGTAAGGATTGTGAATGATAGACAAAATAAAATTAAAAAGTGCGCAATATTTATGTTTCTGCTCGTTTTAAGCATACGGTCACAAATGCATCACAACGTTCGCTTTTCCCTCCAACAACAACACTGACTACTACTCACTGCAGACTCCATGAGGTCCAACAAACATAATAAAACATCACTTACTGTACAATGTCCGCCGTCATTAGGTCGCTTTTTCAGAAAGTTGCGATGTTTTAGGGCACATTTTTTTCCAGTAACGTTGACATCAGCTTGTGATTTTATGGATTTATCACCGTTTTAAGTGTTTTTTTGTAACCTTAACCTCAAAAAGCGCACAACAAAAATTGGCAAATAAATACGGTATTGATGTTTGACTCGTTTTGGGTAAAAAAACAAAACGTGTCTCACGTAAAGATTGTGAATGATAGACAGAATGTAAAAAAAAAAAAAAGCGCAATATTTACGTATTCTGCGCATTTTAAGCATATGTTCGCTTTTCCCTTCAACAACAACACTGACTACTACTCACTGCAGACTTCATGAGTTCCAACAAACATAATAAAAACATCACTTACTGTACAATGTCCGCCGTCATTAGGTCGCTTTTTGTTTTGAGGCATTTTTTTTTCCAGTAACGTTGAATCAGCTTGGGATTTTATAAATTTGTTATCATTGTTTTAAGTGTTTTTTGTAACCTTAACCTTAAAAAGCGCACAACAAAAATGGGAAAATAAATACGGTATTGATGTTTGACTCGTTTTGGGTAAAAAAAACAAAAACGTGTTTCACGTAAGGATTGTGAATGATAGACAAAATAAAATAAAAAAGTTCGCAATATTTACGTATTCTGCGCATTTTAAGCATACGTTCGCTTTTCCCTTCAACAACAACACTGACTACTACTCACTGCAGACTTCATGAGGTCCAACAAACATAATAAAACATCACTTACTGTACAATGTCCGCCGTCATTAGGTCGCTTTCTCAGAAAGTTGCGATGTTTTAGGGCATTTTTTTTCCCAGTAACGTCGAATCAGCTTGGGATTTTATGGATTTATCACCGTTTTAAGTGTTTTTTGTAACTTTAACCTCAAAAAGCGCACAACAAAAATGGGAAAATAAATACGGTATTGATGTTTGACTCGTTTTGGGTAAAAAACAAAACAAAAAACGTGCCTCACGTAAGGATTGTGAATGATAGACAAAATAAAATTAAAAAGTGCGCAATATTTACGTATATTCTGCGCATTTTAATCATACGTCGGTGCATTGATTTCACAAATGCATCACAACGTTCGCTTTTCCCTCCAACAACAACACTGACTACTACTCACTGCAGACTTCATGAGGTCCAACAAACATAATAAAACATCACTTACTGTACAATGTCCGCCGTCATTAAGTCGCTTTTTCAGAAAGTTGCGATGTTTTAGGGCATATTTTTGTTTCAAAAAAGGTGGCACAAATGGCAAAAAACACTGAGAAAGTTGAGGAATGCTCACCAAACACTTATTTGGAACATCCCACAGGTGAACAGGCTAATTGGGAACAGGTGGGTGCCATGATTGGGTATAAAATGCTCAGTCATTCACAAACAAGGACGGGGCGAGGGTCACCACTTTGTGAACAAATGTGTGAGCAAATTGTCGAACAGTTTAAGAACAGCATTTTTCAACCAGCTATTGCAAGGAATTTAGGGATTTCACTATCTACGCTCCGTAATATCATCAAAAGGTTCAGAGAATCGGGCGAAATCACTGCACGTAAGCGATGATATTACGGACCTTGGATCCCTCAGGCTGTACTGCATCAAAAAGCGACTTCAGTGTGTAAAGGATATCACCACATAGGCTCAGGAACACTTCAGTAACTACAGTTTGTCGCTACATCTGTAAGTGCAAGTTAAAACTCTACTATGCAGAGCGAAAGCCATTTATC
>NC_084742.1:69657351-69664851 GCF_033978785.1 Entelurus aequoreus
CAACTTTCTCAAAAAGCGACTTAATGACAGTAGACATTGTACAGTAAGTGATGTTTTTATTATGTTTTGTTGGACCTCATGGAGTCTGCAGTGAGTAGTAGTCAGTGTTGTTGTTGAAGGGAAAAGCGAACGTTGTGATGCATTTGTGAAATCAATGCACCGACGTATGATTAAAATGAGCAGAATACGTAAATATTGCACACTTTTTTATTTTATTTGGTCTATCATTCACAATCCTTACGGGAGACACGTTTTTGTTTTTTTTTTTACCCAAAACGAGTCAAACATCAATACCGTATTTATTTTCCAATTTTTGTTGTGCGCTTTTTGGGGTTAAGGTTACAAAAAACACTTAAAACTAGGGATGTCCGATAATGGCTTTTTGCCGATATCCGATATTCCGATATTGTCGAACTCTTTAATTACCGATACCGATATCAATCCGATATATGCAGTCGTGGAATTAACACATTATTATGCCTAATTTGGACAACCAGGTATGGTGAAGATAAGGTACTTTTAAAAAAAATAATAATAAAATAAGATAACTAAATTAAAAACATTTTCCTGAATAAAAAAAGAAAGTAAAAACAATATAAAAACAGTTACATAGAAACTAGTAATTAATGAGAATGAGTCAAATTAACTGTTAAAGGTTAGTACTATTAGTGGAGCAGCAGCACGCACAATCATGTGTGCTTACGGACTGTATCCCTTGCAGACTGTATTGATATATATTGATATATAATGTAGGAACCAGAATATTGATAACAGAAAGAAATGGGGGGAGGGAGGTCTTTTTGGGTTGGTGCACTAATTGTAAGTGTATCTTGTGTTTTTTATGTTGATTTAATTAAAAAAAAAAAAAACAAAAAAAAAAAAACGATACAGATACAGATAATAAAAAAACCGATACCGATAATTTCCGATATTACATTTTAACGCATTTATCGACATCCCTACTTAAAACGGTGATAAATCCATAAAATCTGATTTTATGGATTAATCATTTTATTTTATTTTCAGCTGATTCAATGTTACTGGAAAAAAATATGCCCTAAAACAGCGGTCCCCAACCACCGGGCCGTGGACCGATTGGTACCGGGTCCGCACAAGAAATTAAAAAAAAAAATGTAAATAATTTTTTTTGTTTTTTTTTATTAAATCAACATAAAAAAACACAATACATACATTATATATCAATATAGATCAATACAGTCTGCAGGGATACAGTCCGTAAGCACACATGATTGTATTTCTTTATGACAAAAATAAATAAATAAAAAAATAAATAAATTTAAAAAAAATACATAAACACCCCCCCCCCCCTGGTCCGTGGGACAAATTTTCAAGCGTTGACCGGTCTGCAGCTACAAAAAGGTTGGGTACCACTGCCCTAAAACATCGCAACTTTCTGAAAAAGTGACCTAATGACAGCGGACATTGTACAGTAAGTGATGTTTTATCATGTCTGTCGGCCCAAATTCAGACATTTCAGGCCTTACCAATCTTGGAGGGACTAATATTACATCGGCTCGGTGCAAAACATCTATCAAACTCCCGAAGACGAGTCCATCCAAGGACAAATCAATTATCAGTGGAAGACGGGCAGATGGCTGTGAAGGACGTCCTGGCCTCAGGTGAGAGGCAAACAACTGTCAAGTATCGTACTCGTCTGATTCCCTGGCCACACGCACACCTCCCAGAGAGCCTCTCGCCAATATCACACGCCACAAAGAGGAGGCTGTGAGCGGCTTATTGCGACGTGAATATTTCATAGCGGCCCTATCAAACTGAATGGCAGATTAGCATCCCTCACAATTACCTCGGGTGGTGCCGCCGCATTCCCGCAGTTTCAACTCTGGGGCAAAAAAAAGAGTCTAATCAAGTGAATCACTCCCCAAGGGGACAATGCATCAATCATGTGCTGACTACTCACAGATAACAAGCTAACTAAATGATACTAGCCGCTTATCTGCAGGTAACCAAGACAACCGCTGGGTTTGTTCTCAGCCTGCTAGGAAGGATGCCCCATTGTCTCCGTAATGAAGGCTGACAAAGACGGCGACACGGCGCTCAGACAAAGACTCGGATTTGTCTTTAACTATTAAATGAACCAAAAAATAGGACTTGTTTTATCTTCGTGGAAAATATTGGACACAGTGTGTTGTCAAGCTTATGAGACGTGTGCAAAAACTGAAATCTGAGTAAGATGAAATATGTCAAATAAGGGTGATATTTGCTTATTTTCTGTCTGATAAGATCATTCTTCTCACTAAGCAGATTTTATGTTAGAGTGTTTTACTTGTTTTAAGGGTTTTGGTCCTAAATGATCTCAGTAAGATATTACAGCTGAGATTTGATGAGCTATATTGAGTAAAACATGCTTGAAACTAGAATATCAACTGTTGCAAAGCTGTGTCATCAACACTCACAAGTAGCGATGTCCAATAATGGCTTTTTGCCGATATCCGATATTCCGATATTGACCAAACTCTTAATTACAGATACCGATATCAACCGATACCGATATATACAGTCGTGGAATTAACACATTATTATGCCTAATTTGGACAACCAGGTATGGTGAAGATAAGGTAATTTAAAAAAATAATAATAATAATAAAATAAGATAAATGAATTAAAAACATTTTTTCTTGAATAAAAAAGAAAGTAAAACAATATAAAAAACAGTTACATAGAAACTAGTAATGAATGAAAATGAGTAAAATTAACTGTTAAAGGTCCTTTTTTTTTTCAATTTATAAAATAAAATAAGATAAATAAATTCTAAACATTTTCTTAAGTAAAAAAGAAAGTAAAAACAATATAAAAAACAGTTTACATAGAAACTAGTAATGAATGAAAATGAGTAAAATGAACTGTTAAAGGTTAGTACTATTAGTGGACCAGCAGCACGCACAATCATGTGTGCTTACGGACTGTATCCCTTGCAGACTGTATTGATATATATTGATATATAATGTAGGAAGCAGAATATTAATAACAGAAAGAAACAACCCTTTTGTGTGAATGAGTGTAAATGGGGGAGGGAGGTTTTTTTGGGTTAGTGTACTAATTATAAGTGTATCTTGTGTTTTTTATGTTGATATAATAAAAAAAAAAACAATAAAAAAAAAACAAAAAACAAAACCGATAATAAAAAAAAAAACGATACCGATAATTTCCGATATTACATTTTAAAGCATTTATCAGCTGATAATATAAAAAAAAAAATGATGATGCCGAGCGCATATCATGATGTCAAGATAATGGCACTAGCATTTACTTCATTTAAGAATATTTTTCAACATATTGAGCAAAAAGGTCTAATTTTTTTTGTTTCCTACCAAGAAAAGTGCCCTTGTTATTAGTGAGAATATACTTATTTTAAGGTATTTTTGGGTTCATTGAGGTTAGCTAATTTGACTTGTTTTGGAAAGTCTTGACAAGCCGAATTTTCTTGTTCTATTGGCAGATAATTTTGCTTAGTTCAAATAAAATACCCCTCATTTTTGTAATTTTTTTTCTTGTTTTTGAACACTGACTTTTTGCAGTGTGATGCAAGTGTAAGCCCTTTTTTTTTTTTTTTTTTAATGTTTTTATAAATGTCTGTCCGATAATATCAGCAGGCCGATATTATCGGCCGATAAATACTTTAAAATATGATATGGGAAATTATCGGTATCGTTTTTTTTTTTTTTCCGGTATCGTTTTTTAAAATTTTATTTATATATATTTTTTAATTAAATCAACATAAAAAACATAAGATACACTTACAATTAGTGCAACAGTTAATTTTACTAATTTTCATTAATTACTAGTTTCTATGTAACTGTTTTTTATAATGTTTTACTTTTTTTTTTATTCAAAAAAATTTTTAATTTATTTATCTTATTTTATTTTTAATTTTTTTTAAAAGGACCTTATCTTTACCATATGTTAATTGCATGACTGTATATATCGGTATCGGTTGACATCGGTATCGGTAATTAAAGAGTTGGACAATATCGGATATCGGCAAAAAGCCATTATCGGACATCCCTAGTCTGTAATGATAATGTCAATGAGGGATTTTTAATCACTACTATGTTGAAATTGCTACTAATATTGATACTGTTGTTGATATTATTCATTTTTGTTTGACTACTTTTGGATTGTTTTGTGTCATGTTTGTGCATACTTGCCAACCCTCCCGATTTTCCCGGGAGACTCCCGAATTTCAATGCCTCTCCCGATAATCTCCCGGGGCAACCATTCTCCCGAATTTCTCCCGATTTCCACCCGGACAACATTATTGGGGGCGTGCCTTAAAGGCACTGCCTTTAGCGTCCTCTACAACCTGAAAAGGAGACTATTATATATGTCTCCGTTATCCATAGGTTTATCTACAACCCATAAAGTAGGCAGGCACGGAGCTATTTCTCAGCGTGTGTTTAATACACTGACACACAACATCCGGAATCCCATCATGCATTGCTTCAAAACTACGGCAAGTAGTAATGTCCAAAAAAATAACAGAGACATTATCATCACTCTGCTTCATGCCATGTTTACGATTCCACGCTCAGTTCGCGCTGTTTGTTTCACCGTTCCATGCAAAGTAAGTTTTTGTTTATTGTTTATAGTTTCTGCCCTTGTGCAAGTTTTGTTTCAATAGTCAAGTTTGTTCTCCGCCATGGCGCGTGCCTTTCGTTTGTTCTTTTTTGATAGTGTTAAAAAAAAATATGTACTCACATTCACGCCTTGCCCGCGCCAACTTTCCGTTGCCTTCCGGGAAAACACGCCCCAAAGTTCAAGTCTTGACATTTGCACATTTTTTAGATCAGACTTTTATGTGTGTAAAATAAATGAACACTGAAATTCAAGTATTTATTTTATATATATATATATATATATATATATATATATATATATATATATATATATATTATATATATTATATATATATATATATATATATATATATATATATATATATATACACTGCAAAAAGTCAGTGTTCAAAAACAAGAAGAAAAAAAAAAAATTTGGGTTATTTTATTTGAACTAAGCAAAATTATCCGCCAATAGAACAAGAAAATTCAGCTTGTCAAGACTTTCCAAAACAAGTAAAAATTTGCTAACCCCAATGAACCCCAAAATACCTTAAAATAAGTATATTCTCACTAATAACAAGTGCACTTTTCTTGGTAGAAGAAAAAAAAGAGACCTTTTTGCTCAATATGTTTATAAATATTCTTAAATTAAATGCTAGTGCCATTATCTTGACATAATGATATGCATGATTTATTTTTATTTTTATGCTTGAAGTAAGAAATGATTACTTTAAAAAAGTAGTTTTATACTTGTGAGTGTTGATGACACAGCTTTGCAACAGTTGATATTCTAGTTTCAAGCATGTTTTACTCAATATAGCTCATCAAATCTCAGCAACAAGCTGTAATATCTTACTGAGATCATTTAGGACCAAAACCCTTAAAACAAGTAAAACACTCTAACATAAAATCTGCTTAGTGAGAAGAATGATCTTATCAGACAGAAAATAAGCAAATATCACCCTTATTTGAGATATTTCATCTTACTTAGATTTCAGTTTTTTGCAGTGCATATATATAATAAAATATATATATATAATATATATATATATAGCTGGAATACACTGAAAGGACATCCTGCAAAGGCTGCAGGAGTGTGTCCTCTGCCAGTGCTGGAAAGAGGGAGCCGTGCCGCAAGACATGAGAGATGCCAAGATTGTCACCCTTTACAAAAATAAGGGCGACAGGAGCGACTGTAACAATTACAGGGTCATCTCCCTCCTGAATATCGTAGGGAAACTCTATGCCCGTGTCGTGCTTGTCCGCCTTCAGAAACTTGCTGAGCGCGTTTACCCGGAATCTCAATGCGGCTTTCGCGCCAAGCGCTCTACAGTGGACATGATATTCTCCCTACGCCAACTTCAGGAGAAATGCAGGGAACAACAGAAGCCCCTGTACATATCCTTCATTGACCTGACCAAGGCTTTTGACCTGCTTAGCAGAGAGAAGGGCTCTTCAGCATCCTACCCAAGGTTGGATGCCCTCCAAAGCTCCATAGTCTCATTAGATCTTTTCATGACGACATGAAGGGCAACCATCCAGTATGAGGGCAGCATGTCCAACCCATTTGACATTAAGAGCGGAGTCAAGCAAGGTTGCGTCCTTGCTCCTACCCTTTTCGGCATATTCTTTGCCCTGCTCATCAAACATGCTTTTGGGACTGCAACAGAAGGGGTATATCTACGTACCAGATCTGGCGGCCGACTTTTCAACCTAGCCCGTCTTAAAGCAAGGACCAAAGTCCGTGAGACAATCATCCGGGACATGCTCTTTGCTGATGATGCCGCCGTCATTTGGCACAGTGAACAAGAACTCCAGTGCCTTATGGACAGATTCTCCCAGGCCTGCAAAGACTTTGGGCTTACCATCAGCCTAAAAAAAGACTAATGTGCTGAGTCAGGAAGTGGACACTCCACCAGCCATCACAATCGATGAGTACCAACTCAAAGTCGTACACAAATTTACATACCTGGGATCCACCATCAGTGACAATCTGTCCCTCGATGGTGAGATCAACAAACGTATCGGCAAGGCTGCCACAACCCTAGGGCACCTCACGACCCGCGTCTGGGAGAACCGGAAGCTGACAACTCCTACCAAGATGGCAGTGTACAACGCCTGCATTGTCAGCACTCTTCTCTACGGCAGCGAAACATGGACAACATACTCCAAACAGGAGCGCAAACTGAACACCTTCCACATGCGCTGCCTTCGCCGCATCCTCGGCATCCATTGGAGTGACAAGGTGACGAATGCCCAGGTCCTCCAACGCGCTGGTCTTCCTACCATGTTCACACTGCTCAGACAACGCAGGCTGCGTTGGCTCGGCCACGTGTGCCGTATGGAGGATGGACGTATCCCAAAGGACATCCTGTATGGCGAACTTGCCTCTGGCAAGAGATCTGTTGGCCGGCCAAAACTGCGCTTCAAATATGTCTGCAAGCAGGACATGAAAGCCCTGGACATCAACACTGAACATTGGAAAGATGCAGCAGCTGACCGCAGCAAATGGCGCAGTGTCCTTCACAGTTGCGCCTTCCAGCTACATCTGCAGTAAATGCGGCCGTGTTTGCCTCTCCAACATCGGACTCATCAGCCACAGCAGGCGTTGTCGCTGAGTTTAAACTTGACCTCTGGACTGGCGCAGTTTCCATAGTCGTTACGACTGACGGAGGCCTGATGACACTGAAAGTCAAGTATTTATTTTATATATATATATATATATACATATATACATATATATTTATATATATATATATTTAATAATAAAATAAACACTTGACTATATATATAGCTCGAATTCACTGAAAGTCAAGTATTTATTTTATTTATATATATATATATATATATATATATATATATTATATATATATATATATATATTATATATATATATATATAT
>NC_084742.1:69667351-69679851 GCF_033978785.1 Entelurus aequoreus
GAGAGTCCAGTCCATAGTGGATCTAACATAATAGTGTGAGAGTCCAGTCCATAGTTGATCTAACATAATATTGTGAGAGTACAGTCCATAGTGGATCTAACATAATAGTGAGAGTCCAGTCCATAGTGGATCTAACATAATAGTGAGAGTCCAGTCCATAGTGGATCTAACATAATAGTGTGAGATTCCAGTCCATAGTGGATCTAACATAATAGTGAGAGTCCAGTCCATAGTGGATCTAACATAATAGTGTGAGAGTCCAGTCCATAGTGGATCTAACATAATAGTGTGAGAGTCCAGTCCATAGTGGATCTAACATAATAGTGTGAGAGTCCAGTCCATAGTGGATCTAACATAATAGTGAGAGTCCAGTCCATAGTGGATCTAACATAATAGTGAGAGTCCAGTCCATAGTGGATCTAACATAATAGTGTGAGATTCCAGTCCATTGTCGGTCTAACATAATAGTGAGAGTCCAGTCCATAGTGGATCTAACATAATAGTGTGAGAGTCCAGTCCATAGTGGATCTAACATAATAGTGTGAGAGTCCAGTCCATAGTGGATCTAACATAATAGTGTGAGAGTCCAGTCCATAGTGGATCTAACATAATATTGTGAGAGTCCAGTTCATAGTGGATCTAACATAATAGTGTGAGAGTCCAGTCCATAGTGGATCTAACATAATAGTGTGAGAGTCCAGTCCATAGTGGATCTAACATAATGGTGTGAGATTCCAGTCCATAGTGGATCTAACATAATAGTGTGAGAGTCCAGTCCATAGTGGATCGAGCATAATAGTGAGAGTCCAGTCCATAGTGGATCTAACATAATAGTGAGAGTCCAGTCCATAGTGGATCTAACATAATAGTGTGAGTCCAGTCCATAGTGGATTTTATTTTTTATTAATTTTTTTTTTCCATAAAGAAATACAATCATGTGTGCTTACGGACTGTATCCCTGCAGACTGTATTGATCTATATTGATATATAATGTATATATTGTGTATTTTATGTAGATTTAATAAATAAATAAATAAAAATAATTTTTATTTTATTTATTTTATTTTATTTTTTATTTTGCGGCCCGTTACCAATCGGTCCGCGGCGCGGTGGTTGGGGACCGCTGGTTTAATGCATCCAGCGGGGCATCACAACAAAATTAGGCATAATAATGTGTTAATTCCACGATTGTATATATTGGTATCGGTTGATATCGGCATCAGTAATTAAGAGTTGGACAATATCGGAATATCGGCAAAAAAGCCATTATCGGACATCTCTAGTCTCTACATCTGTAAGTGCAAGTTAAAACTCTACTATGCAAAGCGAAAGCCATTTATCAACAACACCCAGAAACGCCGCCTCTCTCTAATTGTGAATGATAGGCAAAATTCCAAAAAAGAAAAGGTGTGGTTCCCCTCTAAAGGAATGTACAAATGGGACGCAACACCAGAAAAATGTTACACCGACCAAGACAAAAGGTAGATTTGTATTTATTTTTACACCGTCAAGTCCATCAGCGGGGCTCGCCCGCTCCATTCTCCCTGATTGGATATTGAAAAGACGTCAGGAAAGATGACAAGCGGCTTGAGGACGGGAGACAATTACCGCCGAGGATGGCGAGGTGATGGAGATTTAAAGCTTTAATCAGCATTAGGCCGTATAACATTTACAGTAAGCCCGGCACGTGAAATAGCGTTCACGCCGGCGCTGACAGCGCGGAATCGATCCCAAACACGTCCACTTTGCAAGCACAACACATTGAGAAGTGGCCACTTTTACTGTTGGGGTGTAAAAGTGCACACCTGACTCTCACCTGAGATTGCAACATCAATGCAACATCAGCATTGAAGAGGCACATGGAAGGTGAGATTGGAACGCAGAGAAAGGAGCGCTTCATTCGTCCTATTTTGACAAGATTAGGCTGAACGTGTGGAATCATGAAGGAAAGAAGCCCAGGAATTGGACTCATTTAGTCAAGATACCACGTTCACTTCTCTTGATTTCATGTTTTATTAATATCCAAATGTTGAAAATTAAATGCCATGTTGGGGTTTTTTTGCTCCGGTTTATTAATCACTTTCTGTTTTATGGATTAAACAGGAGGTATTTTCCGGACCATAGGGCGCACCGGATTGTAAGGCGCACTGCCGATGAGCGGGTCTAGTCAGGTCTATTTTCATACAAAAGGCGCACCGGATTATTAGGCGCATTAAAAGGGTCATATTGTTTTTTTTCTAAATTGAAAACACTTCTTTGTGGTCTTTGTGTTGTTTACTTGAGTCATATTGCAGTCTACACATATCTCTTATGTGTGACTGCCATCATATTGCAGTCTACAAGTATCTCTTATGTGTGACTGCCATCATACTGCAGTCTACACATATCTCTTGTGTGACTGCCATCATATTGCAGTCTACACGTATCTCTTATGTGTGACTGCCATCATATTGCAGTCTACACATATCTCTTATGTGTGACTGCCATCATATTGCAGTCTACACGTATCTCTTATGTGGGACTGCCATCATATTGCAGTCTACACGTATCTCTTATGTGTGACTGCCATCATATAGCAGTCTACACATATCTCTTACGTGTGACTGCCATCATATTGCAGTCTGCACGTTTCTCTTATGTGTGACTGCCATCATATAGCAGTCGACATGTATCTCTTATGTGTGAGTGCCATCATATTGCAGTCTACACATATCTCTTATGTGTGACTGCCATCATATTGCAGTCTACACGTATCTCTTATGTGTGACTGCCATCTTATTGCAGTCTACACGTATCTCTTATGTGTGACTGCCATCCTATTGCAGTCTACACGTATCTCTTATGTGTGACTGCCATCATATAGCAGTCTACACGTATCTCTTATGTGTGACTGCCATCATATTGCAGTCCACATGTATCTCTTATGTGTGACTGCCATCATATTGCAGTCTACACATATCTCTTATGTGTGACTGCCATCATATTGCAGTCTACATGTATCTCTTGTGTGTGACTGCCATCATATTGCAGTCTACACATATCTCTTATGTGTGACTGCCATCATATTGCAGTCTGCACGTTTCTCTTACGTGTGACTGCCATCATATTGCAGTCTACACGAATCTCTTATGTGTGACTGCCATCATATTGCAGTCTACACGTATCTCTTATGTGTGACTGCCATCCTATTGCAGTCTTCTCTTATGTGTGACTGCCATCATATTGCAGTCTATATGTATCTGTTATGTGTGACTGCCATCCTATTGCAGTCTACACGTATCTCTTATGTGTGACTGCCATCTTATTGCAGTCTACACGTATCTCTTATGTGTGACTGCCATCTTATTGCAGTCTACACGTATCTCTTATGTGTGACTGCCATCCTATTGCAGTCTACACGTATCTCTTATGTGTGACTGCCATCATATAGCAGTCTACACGTATCTCTTATGTGTGACTGCCATCATATTGCAGTCCACATGTATCTCTTATGTGTGACTGCCATCTACCGGTCACATTTATCATTTCACCAAGTACCACATAAAATAGCTTCGAGGTCGGTAAGCACAACCAGAATTGTTCCGTACATTAGGCGCACCGGGTTATAAGGCGCGCTGTCGAATTTCGAGAAATTGAAAGGATTTTTAGTGCGCCTTGTAGTCCGAAAAATACGGTACTCTTTTAAAATGTTTATTTGGAAGATTTTAGAACAAATGAAATCATGGGACTTCTTAAGATATAGCAGAATAAATGCAATTATTAACGTTTTATTTAGTTGGGTTTTTTTTTAGTCCATCAAGGAACCATGACTCTTTAGCAACAACATATAATGCTAATACCCTGGATTTTCGTGGAAATTTGGGTTTTATCCTCTTATAGCCTGATTTATCCATATATTATCATTACTATTGGTATTATTGTATGTATACAAACAAATCTACGTTGACAGAAATGCTGGAATGTAATATGTATTCTACACATTTTAACAACACTAGCAACCATTAGTAAATCATTTTGACAACACTAGAAACCATTAGTAAATCATTTTAACCATTAGTAAATCATTTTGACAACACTAGAAACCATTAGTAAATCAGAGGCTACTCAGAAGGTGAGATAACTCCTGGAAATGACTGGCTTTTAATGGCCAAAGGTATAGATGTGTGTGTCCAAGTTAAGGCTGTCTTCTTTTAATAGATTTATTACAATCTTTGTCAAGCTAGGTAATGTTTGCTGTGGTCTGGAACAACATGGCACATAAACAACTATCTGAAATGCAGCCAATATTACATACAGATAATGAGTCATGAGACATGCAAAACTAAATTATACACAAAGAGGATAAAAGTAAATGAGCTCAAATATAACTACAAATGAGGCCTAGTGATGCAATATGTACATACAGCTAGCCTAAATAGCATGTTAGCATCGACTAGCTTGCAGTCATGCACTGACCAAATATGCCTGATTAGCACTCCACACAAGTCAATAACATCAACAAAGCTCACCTTTGTGCATTCACGCACAGTATAAAACGTTTGGTGGACAAAATGAGACATAGAAGGAGTGGAAGATTTTACATGTAAACACCGCACTATGGTGAGTTCAGGAACCGCCGAAAATAGTCGGACAAAACGATGTTCACCAAATACTCTTATCAGTGAAGCGTACACACAAACATATTCAACAGTGGTAGTTCTAACAACTGAGAGGGTTTGTGTCATGTTTGTCCTCAAACAAAAAACTATTTTACAAGAACAAAAAATTGGCAAAATTGTGAATGTATGACAAATGTCACCATTTTGCATTAAAAAGTAATAATTTTACATAAAAAAGTAATAATTGAACGAAAAAACATTGCAATATTACAGAAACAGAAAGAGTATGAAAAATTGTTCTCAATTTTATAAGAAAAAAGTCGACACATTGTGAGAAAAAAACTGCTTTTAGTTTATTTTTAATTTACATTTTTTGTTTGTAATTGTTTTTTAATCTTCATTATGTACACTACCGTTCAAAAGTTTGGGGTCACATTGAAATGTCCTTATTTTGGAAGGAAAAGCACTGTACTTTTCAATGAAGATAACTTTAAACTAGTCTTAACTTGAAAGAAATACACTCTATACATTGCTAATGTGGTAAATGACTATTCTAGCTGCAAATGTCTGGTTTTTGGTGCAATATCTACATAGGCCCATTTCCAGCAACTATCACTCCAGTGTTCTAATGGTACAATGTGCTTGCTCATTGGCTCAGAAGGCTAATTGATGATTAGAAAACCCTTGTGCAATCATGTTCACACATCTGAAAACACTTTAGCTCGTTACAGAAGCTACAAAACTGACCTTCCTTTGAGCAGATTGAGTTTCTGGAGCATCACATTTGTGGGGGTCAATTAAAAGCCAGAAAAAGAGAACTTTCATCTGAAACCTCGACAGTCTATTCTTGTTCTTAGAAATGAAGGCTATTCCACAAAATTGTTTGGGTGACCCCAAACTTTTGAACGGTAGTGTACTTCAAGTTATTACAGTATGTCTCCACATGCATTTTTTTTTTAAATTAATTTTGGCCAAAGGGGGCGCATTTCAATTTCTTACACACACTTGTTATTTCATATGTTGGCCAGAGGAGGAGCACTTCATATTTTTTTATAAAACAAAACAATTATTTTCCCCCATCTTTTTCATTTTCTATCCTTTTTTTGTTTTTAAATGCACCAGGGAGCCACTAAAGAGTTGCTGACCCCCGACTTAGACCCAATGTACTGTTATGAAAAATATCAAATAGTTGGACAGAAATCCCCCCCCCCAAAAAAGCAAAAATGTCACCATTTGCGCTAATGTTAGCTCGCTGGGTATTAGTGAGAAAAAGAGAACTTTGTGGCCATGTCATGTTTGCTTCTCTGCCTCTCAAAGTGTTTCCACATTGACGTTTTTGACTCCCCTTCCCCTCGCCATTACTCTCCCCAGACAGCACAAAATCCATCTTGGGAGGAGATAATCATGAGTTCCCCCCCAATTATATCCTTTCACCGTGTTCCCTCGTTAGGAGACCTCGTTAGTCGCTCTTCTCCTGACGCTATCGCTGATTGATCGCGGAGCCGTCGGCCTCGTATCCTCCAACCCGGAACATGGCGGCTTGATAAACACGGCCGATAAGCCCCCAACGCATTTAATCACTGACGTCATGTCGGGGTGAAGACGTACAGCTTGGCAGATTTGTTTTATGGATAACTACCACTTTTTTAATTTATAGTCTCCCCGCTTAGTACATCGCATCTCGATATTGTGTTGTATGTGACTCTTATGCGGCGGTTCACACTTTAACCTGTCTATCGCATAACAACAAGTTAAGGGCTTTAATTAGCTCCCGGGATCCTTATCGCCATGGGAACAGATAGCATGCGTTTTGCCACCTTTGGGGCTTAGACATTTACAGAGTGTGAAACGCTCACACACACACACACACACACACACACACACACATAAACACACACATTCTTGTATTTGTTACCTTCTTGAGATCTAATAAAAATGCCTACCTCTTTAGGACCACTCTTTCTAGATATGCAAATATTTATATTTACAACATTATTAATATATACATACTATGCAAAAATAAAAAATTGTTGTTTGTACTTGGTTTTTAATCTTCATTATTTACTTTAAGTTATTACAGTATGTCCCTATATACATATTTATTTATTTTTTATTAATTTTGGCCAAACGGGCCCATTTCAATTTCTTACACACACTTGTTATTACATATGTTGGCCAGAGGGGGAGCACTTCAAATTTTTACACACACTTGTTATTTTAAAACTGACACACAGTCCAATTTGAAAAATCCCTCCTTTTCGCAGTTTTATAAGAAAACTTTTACATTGTGGCAATATTGTAATAATAAGTGGAATTTTACTGGGCAAAATTATGACAAAAGTCATCATTTTACTATTTTACAAGAACCAAAAATTGGCAATATTGTGACTGTATGACAAATGTCACCATTTTGAATTAAAATGTAATAAGTTGACATGAAAAATTAATATTTTTAACGAAAAAATATTGAAATATTACAGAAACAGAAAGAATATAAGAAATTGTTCCCAATTTTATAAGAAAAAAGTCGACACATTGTGAGAAAAAGACTGCTTTTAGTTTATTTTTAATTTTTATTTGTAATTGTTTTTTAATCTTCATTATTTACTTCAAGTTATTACAGTATGTCTCTATATACATATTTTATTTGATACATTTTGGCCAAAGGGGGCACATTTCAAATTCTAACACACACTTGTTATTTCATATGTTGGCCAGAGGGCGAGCAAATCAAATTTTTAACACACACTTGTTATTTCATATGTTGGCCAAAGGGGAAGCACTTTTAAAACTGACACACAGTCAATTTTGAAGAAAAAAACCCCCTCCTTTTCACAATTGTATAAGAAACATTTTACATTTTAGCAATATTATAATAATAATTGGAATTTTACTTGGCAAAATGATGACAAAAGTCATGATTTTACTCAAAAAATGTCACTATTTTACAAGAACAACAAAACAATTGGCAATATTGTGATAACAGTCAGAATTGTATATGACAAATGTCACCATTTTGCATTGAAAAGTAATAATTTCACATAAAAAAGTATTCATTTTACAAAGAAATATTGCAATATTACAGAAACAGAAATATGTGACATTTTTCACAATTTTATAAGAATAAAGTCAACACATTGTGAGAAAAAGACTGCTTTTAGTTACAACATTTTTGAATGTTTTGTTTGTAATTGGTTTTGAATCTTCATTATTTACTTCAAGTTATTAAGCCACTATAGTCTTATAGGACGCGGGTTGTCTTACCTTAGCACCGGAAGTCGTAAAATCAGCTGCTCACCTGGCGGGTTTTTTCGGGGATGAATAGGGAAGTCCTTCTTTAGCTGCCGTCTTGTTTTATCATATATTGCTGCCTTTGCACCTGTCAATGTTTACTTTTGTATGCACATTAAATCAACCAAAAATCCTGACTTTGGAGCAATGTTCACGGACTCTAGTATATGGCTCTCTATTAGATGCAATGGTTTTCTGTATTGGGACCATGATTTATGTCCTAACTTGTTCACCAGTCCTTACATTGAAGGTACTTTTCCTTGTTGATGTCTCAAGAATGGTAGAAATACAAGAACACACACACACACACACACACACACACATTCTTGTATTTGTTACCTTCTTGAGACCTCTGAAAAATGCCTACCTCTTTAGGACCACCCTTTCTAGATGTATAAAGATTTGTATTTACAACATTAATAATATATACATACTATGCAAATATAAAAAAGCTTGTTGTGAAAAATGAGTTAAAATTTCATAAGAAAAAGGCCACAATTGCACAAGTAAAACTTTTGGCATTTTTATAATAAAAGTCCGAATTTTACTCAACGCAAGTCAAAATGTTACAAGAAAAACTGAACATTTGTGCAATATTATGATAAAAGTTGGAATTTTAATCAGTAACAGTCGCAATTTTACAAGCTTAACATTTTGGCAATTTTATGAAAAGAGTCATAATTTTCCTCGACAAAAGTCACAATTTTATAAGAAAACTTTTATATTTTGGCAATATTATAATAACAATTGGAATTTTACTTGGCAAAATGATGACAAAAGTCATCATTTTACTCCAAAAATGTCACTATCGTACAAGAACAACAAAACAATTGGCAATATTGTGATAAAAGTCAGAATTTTATACGACAAATGTCACCATTTTGCATTAAAAAGTAATAAGTTGACATGAAAACGTAATAATTTTTACGAAAAAATATTGCAATATTACAGAGACAGAAACAATATGAGACATTGTTCCCAATTTTATAAGAAAGAAGTTGACACATTGTGAGAAAAAGACTGCTTTTAGTTTATTTTTATTTTTTGTTTGTAATGATTCCGGGCGCGGCCACCGCTGCTGCCCACTGCTCCCCTCACCTCCCAGGGGGTGATCAAGGGTGATGGGTTAAATGCAGAGAATAATTTCGCCACACCTAGTGTGTGTGTGACAATCATGGGTACTTTAACTTTTTAACTTTGTAATTGGTTTTTAATCTTCATTATTTACTTCAAGTTATTACAGTATGTCTCTATATAAATTTTTTAAATTTTGTTTAATTAATTTTGGCCAAAGGGGGCGCATTTCAATTTCTAACACACACTTGTTATTTCATATGTTAGCCAGAGGGGGAGCACTTCAAATTTTTACACACACTTGTTGTTTCATATGTTGACCAGAAGGGGAGCATTTTTAAAACTGATACACAGTCAATTTGAAAAAACCCTCCTTTTCACAACTTTGTAAGAAAACTTTTACATTTTGGCAATATTATAATAATAATTGGAATTTTACTTGGCAAAATGATGACAAAAGTCATAATTTTACTCAAAAAATGTCACTATTTTACAAGAACAACAAAACAATTGGCAATATTGTGATAAAAGTCAGAATTTTATATAACAAATGTCACCATTTTGCATTAAAAAGTAATAAGTTGACATGAAAAAGTAATAATTTCTACGAAAAAATATTGCAATATTACAGAAACAGAAACAATATAAGAAATTGTTCCCAATTTTATGAGAAAAAAGTTGACAAATTGTGAGAAAAAGACTGCTTTTAGTTTATTTTTAATTTTTGTTTGTAATTGTTTTTTTTAATCTTCATTATTTACTTCAAGTTATTACAGTATGTCTCTATATACATTTTTTTTAAATTAATTTTGGCCAAAGGGGGCACATTTCAATTTCTAACACACACTTGTTATTTCATATGTTGGCCAGAGGGCGAGCACTTCAAATTTTTAACACACACTTGTTATTTCATATGTTGGCCAGTGGGGAAGCACTTTTAAAACTGACACACAGTCAATTTGGAAAAAAAAAACCTCCTTTTCACAATTGTGTAAGACAATTTTTACATTTTAGCAATATTATAATAATAATTGGAATTTTACTTGGCAAAATTATGACAAAAGTCATCATTTTACTCCAAAAATGTCACTATCGTACAAGGACAACAAAACAATTGGCAATATTGTGATAAAAGTCAGAATTTTATACGACAAATGTCACCATTTTGCATTAAAAAGTAATAAGTTGACATGAAAACGTAATAATTTTTACGAAAAAATATTGCAATATTACAGAGACAGAAAAATATGAGAAATTGTTCCCAATTTAATAAGAAATAAGTTGACACTGTGAGAAAAAGACTGCTTTTAGTTTTTAAAAAAAATTGAATTTTTTATGTGTAATTGTTTTTTTTTTCTTCATTGTTTACTTCAAGTTATCACCGTATGTCTCTATATACTTTTTTTTTTATTATTATTAATTTTGGCCAGAGTGGGCGCATTTCAATTTTTAACACACACTTGTTATTACATATGTTGGCTAGAGGGGGAGCACTTCAAATTTTTACACACACTTGTTATTTTAAAACTGACACACAGTCAATTTGGAAGAAAAAAAACCCTCCTTTTCACAATTGTATAAGAAAAATTTTACATTTTAGCAATATTATAATAATAATTGGAATTTTACTTGGCAAAATTATGACAAAAGTCATCATTTTACTCAAAAAATGTCACTATTTTACAACAACAACAAAACAATTGGCAATATTGTGATAAAAGTCAGAATTCTATATGACAAATGTCACCATTTTGCATTGAAAAGTAATAAGTTGACATGAAAAA
This sequence comes from Entelurus aequoreus, assembly GCF_033978785.1. Classification (NCBI taxonomy): domain Eukaryota; kingdom Metazoa; phylum Chordata; class Actinopteri; order Syngnathiformes; family Syngnathidae; genus Entelurus; species Entelurus aequoreus. The sequence continues at coordinate 69,678,099 of NC_084742.1, forward strand.
GTAATAATTTTTACGAAAAAATATTGCAGTATTACAGAGACAAAAAGAATATGAGAAATTGTTCCCAATTTTATAAGAAAAAAGTCGACACTGTGAGAAAAAGACTGCTTTTAGTTTAAAAAAAACCATTGCATTTTTTGTTTGTAATTGGAGTTTTTTCTTCATTATTTACTTCAAGTTATTACAGTATGTCTCTACGTACATTTTTTTAAATTAATTTTGGCCAAAGGGGGCGCATTTCAATTTCTAACACACGCTTGTTATTACATATGTTGACCAGAGGGGGAGCACTTCAAATTTTTACACACACTTGTTATTTTAAAAATGACACACAGTCAATTTGAAAAATCCGTCCTTTTCACAATTTTATAAGAAAACTTTTACATTGTGGCAATATTATAATAATAATTGGAATTTTACTGGGCAAAATTATGACAAAAGTCATCATTTTACTCAAAAAAATGTCACTAAAAATTGGCAATATTGTGAATGTATGACAAATGTCACCATTTTGCATTAAAAAGTAGTAAGTTGACATGAAAAAGTAATAATTTTACCGAAAAAATATTGCAATATTACAGAAACAGAAAGAATATTAGAAATTGTTCCCAATTTTATAAGAAAAAAGTCGACACAATGTGAGAAAAAGACTGCTTTTAGTTTATTTTTAATTTATATTTTTTGTTTGTAATTGTTTTTTAATCTTCATTATTTACTTCAAGTTATTACAGTATGTCTCTATATACATATTTTATTTTATACATTTTTGCCAAAGGGGGCACATTTCAATTTTTAACACACACTTGTTATTTCATATGTTGGCCAGAAGGGGAGCACTTCAAATTTTTACACACACTTGTTATTTCATATGTTGGCCAGAGGGGAAGCACTTTTAAAAGCGACACACAGTCAATTTGGAAAAATCCCTCCTTTTTGGGACCACCCTAATTTTGATAGATTTCACCACCAGGGGGTGCAAATGAGACATTCTCTATTAGATGCAATGGTTTTTCCATATTGGGACCATGATTTATGTCATCACTTGTTCACACCTCCTCATATGGAAGCTACTTTTCCTTGTTGATGTCTCAGGCAGGGTAGAAATACAAGAACACACACACACACACACACACACACACACACACACACACACACACACACACACACACACACAGCTTGCTTTTATCAATTTGTAGCAGACATTTTGTCTAAAGTGATTATTTTAGAGGCTCCCATGTATGCCTGAGCAGATCAGTCAATATGATAAAAAGGACCCAGGGCGTAGATTGATAGTTTTAAAACAGGTTTGATCTGAAATGTTGTCATGTCCATCATTCAATGGAAGCATTGTCGATACATTTTGTTATCGTCGTCATTCACAATATTTGGTCTCTTTCAAAGACCAATTTTTTTTTTTTTTTAAATGAGTATATTTATACGGGTCAGTGTTTTGTTGCATGTTTGTAGTCAATAATTGTACTCAAGTAAGAGAACTACTACTTGTCAAACAGTGGGTGAGCCCACTAAGCAGTATCATGATTCAAACCCCACTTCAAAAAGATGTGCACTACAAAATGTGTTCATTTTAGCCATTAAAAAAAATGTTTTGTATAGAAAAACAATTAAAAATAGTTGTATTAATTTTTGTTAAATACAGTACCATATTTTTTGGACTAAAAGGCACACATAAAATCCTTTCATTTTCTGAAAAATGGACAGTGCGCCTTATAACCCGGTGCGCCTAATGTACGGC
>NC_084742.1:69687351-69824380 GCF_033978785.1 Entelurus aequoreus
TGCAATTTGTTTAATGAACAATGAAGGCTGCAAAGAAGACAGTTGTAGGTGGGATCGGTGTATTAGCAGCGGACTACAGCAACACAACCAGGAGGACTTTGTTGGAGCGCTAGCCGCGCTAGCCGCCGACCTCACCTTGACTTCCTACGTCTCCGGGCCGCCAAACGCATCGGGTGAAGTCCTTCGTCCTTCTGCCGATCGCTGGAACGCAGGTGAGCACGGGTGTTGATGAGTAGATGAGGGCTGGCTGGCGTAGGTGGAGAGCTAATGTTTTTAGCATAGCTCTGTGCGGTCCGGTTGCTAAGTTAGCTTCAATGGCGTCGTTAGCACAGCATTGTTAAGCTTCGCCAGCCTGGAAAGCATTAACCGTGTATTTACATGTCCACGGTTTAATAGTATTGTTGATTTTCTATCTATACTTCCAGTCAGGGGTTTATTTCTTTTGTTTCTATATGCAGTTAAAGCACGATGCTATCACGTTAGCTCGTAGCTAAAGCATTTCGCCGATGTATTGTCGTGGAGATAAAAGGCACTGAATGTCCATTTCGCGTTCTCGACTCTCATTTTCAAGAGGATATAGTATCCCAGGGGGTTTAAAATACAAATCTGTGATCCACAATAGAAAAAGGAGAGAGTGGAATCCAATGAGCCAGCTTGTACCTAAGTTACGGTCAGAGCGAAAAAAGATACGTCCATCACTGCCTCTCAAGTCCTTCACTGTAACGTTCCTCATCCACAAATCTTTCATCCTCGCTCAAATCAATGGGGTAATCGTCACTTTCTCGGTCCCAATCTCTCTCGCTCCATTGTAAACAACGGGGAATTGTGAGGAATACTAGCTCCTGTGACGTCACGCTACTTCCGCTACAGGCAAGGCTTTTTTTTTATCAGCGAGCAAAAGTTGCGAACTTTATCGTCGATTTTCTCTACTAAATCCTTTCAGCAAAAACATGGCAATATCGCAAAATGATCAAGTATGACACATAGAATGGATCTGCTATTCCCGTTTAAATTTAAAAAAATCATTTCAGTAGGCCTTTAAAGGCCTACTGAAATTAATTTTTTAATTTAAAAAATTAATTTTTTTTATTTAAACGGGGATAGCAGATCCATTCTATGTGTCATACTTGATCATTTCGCGATATTGCCATGTTTTTGCTGAAAGGATTTAGTAGAGAAAATCGACGATAAAGTTCGCAACTTTTGCTCGCTGATAAAAAAAAGCCTTGCCTGTAGCGGAAGTAGCGTGACGTCACAGGAGCTAGTATTCCTCACAATTCCCCGTTGTTTACAATGGAGCGAGAGCGATTCGGACCGAGAAAGCGACGATTACCCCATTAATTTGAGCCAGGATGAAAGATTTGTGGATGAGGAACGTGAGAGTGAAGGACTAGAGTGCAGTGCAGGACGTATCTTTTTTCGCTCTGACCGTAACTTAGGTACAAGCTGGCTCATTGGATTCCACACTCTCCTTTTTCTATTGTGGATCACGGATTTGTATTTTAAACCACCTGGGATACTATATCCTCTTGAAAATGAGAGTCGAGAACGCGAAATGGACATTTAAAGTGACTTTTATCTCCACGACAATACATCGGCGAAGCACTTTAGCTACGGAGCTAACGTGATAGCATCGTGCTTAAATGCAGATAGAAACAAAAGAAATAAACCCCTGACTGGAAGGATAGATAGAAAATCAACAATACTATTAAACCGTGGACATGTAAATACACGGTTAATGCTTTCCAGGCTGGCGAAGCTTAACAATGCTGTTGCTAACGACGCCATTGAAGCTAACTTAGCAACGGGACCTCACAGAGCCATGATAAAAACATTAGCGCTCCACCTACGCCAGCCAGCCCTCATCTGCTCATCAACACCCGTGCTCACCTGCGTTGCAGCGATCGACGGAAGGACGAAGGACTTCACCACGATCATCCGTGCGGTCGGCGGCTAGCGTCGGATAGCGCGTCTGCTATCCAAGTCAAAGTCCTCCTGGTTGTGTTGCTGCAGCCAGCCGCTAATACACCGATCCCACCTACAACTTTCTTCTTTGCAGTCTCCATTGTTCATTTAACAAATTGCAAAAGATGTCCAGAATACTGTGGAATTTTGCGATGAAAACAGAGCTTTTTTGTATTGTATTCAATGGTGTCCGAATACTTCCGTTTAACTATTGACGTCACGCGCATACGTCATCATATTAGATGTTTTCAAGCGGAAGTTTAGCGGGAAATTTAAAATGTCACTTTATAAGTTAACCCGGCCGTATTGGCATGTGTTGCAATGTTAAGATTTCATCATTGATATATAAACTATCAGACTGCGTGGTCGCTAGTCGTGGCTTTCAGTAGGCCTTTAAATCTCTGGATTGATGAAGTAATGTGCTGAACATTCTTACTGGGGACTCTGGGGAAAAGAGTTAATATGGTTCATGGGGACCAAATTTTAATCATTTTGCATAATTCACACAAATGTGTACGTGACTACTGAGGACCATTTAAAAGAAATTCTAATGAAATATGACATGATGGTCAGAATACAGCACTACAGCTGTCCTCTTACAGGAAGTTTCACCACTTCAATGTTATTTAATCCTGCATCTTCTGTGACATGACTGAAAACTGCTATTTAGCAGCAATGAAGTTGTCTGCAACTCCAACTAGCAAATATAGAAGGATGGAACATTCTGAATGTGAATCATACTTTAAAGGTTATCATGTTTAAAGATGAAAAATCACTTAGGCATCTTCAGAATGGATCTGACTATCATTTAAAAAGGTTTCCCTTTAGGTTTAGGGGACCTGTTTTTTTGGTCCCCATACCGTCAGAGGTCCCCTAAAGGTGACTGTGTAAAGCAGGGGTGTCTAAAGTGCGGCCCGGGGGCCATTTGCGGCCCGCCACACATTCTGCAAAAATTGCAAAATTGATAGTATTGCAAAAATAAAAAATAAAAAACATTTAAAAAAGTGGAATGAGGTGAAATCTAACGAGAAAAAGTTGCAATGTTGACACAAAAGCTGCCATGCAGGCTGTTTTTTTTCCCCTTTTGTCTTTCTTTATTTTGCCATTGCTCAAAAAAAAAAAAAGACAAAAAAATCTATGTTATAATGAATTATTGACCTATTCAAGGCTCCAATTACTTCAAAAATGTCACTTTAAAACATACTTGCCAAGCTTGAGACCTCCAATATCGGGAGGTGGGGGGGGGCTCTTGGTCAGGAGGGGGGCGTGGTTGGGGGCGTGGTCATTTACAGCTAGAACTCACCAACTCGAGTATTTCATATATATATATATATATATATATATATATATTAGGGCTGCAACAAGTAATTGATTAAATCGATTAAAATCGATTATAAAAATAGTTGCCGATTAATTTAGTCATCGATTCGTTGGATCTATGCTATGTGCATGCGCAGAGACTTTTTTATTTTTTTTTATTTATTTTTTTTAAATCTTTTTTTTTTTTTTTAATAAACCTTTATTTATAAACTGCAACATGTACAAACAGCTGAGAAACAATAATCAAAATAAGTATGGTGCCAGTATGCTGGGTTTTTTCAATAAAATACTGGAAAGGACAGAAATGTAGTTTGTCTCTTTTATCCGATTATTAATCGAAGTAATAATCGACAGATTAATCGATTATCAAATTAATCGTTAGTTGCAGCCCTAATATATATATATATATATATATATATATATATATATATATATATAATATATATATATATATATATATATATATATATATATATTTATTTATTTATTTTATTTACATAGAAAAAATAAATACTTGAATTTCAGTGTTCCAGTGGCTATCCATTAGATGGCAGTATTGTCCTGTTTAACTTCTCCGTTCATGATGAGTATATCATTTCGGCCGCCATGTCTGTAATTTCCTCGTTCTTCTGCTTCGTCTCCTTGTTGTGTGCGCAGTTGTGCACTCTATAAAAGCCCTAGATGTTATGACGTCTTCGGGCAGGCAAGCTGTTTTATATTGTGGGAAAGCGGACGTGAGAACAGGCTGTCCCCACTCAGTCTCAGGTCCGCATTGAGCTGGAGGGGGCGGGAAAACCGGGGGTTTGTCGGGAGAAAATCTCTGCCGGGAGGTTGTCGGGAGAGGCGCTGAATGTCGGGATTCTCCCGCTAAAAACGGGAGGGTTGGCAAGTATGCTTTAAAATGTTTTATGTGGAAAAAATATTTCATATATTGTGTGGTTGCCATATGAAAACATCAAAGATTTCTTTGACAAAAGAGCATAAAAACAAACAAAATAATAGTTCCAGCATAAAATCGACAGATATATCTGAAGTTGATCTCCTAACTTAAGTGTTGAAAGTTAAAAAAAAACTAATAAACATTTATCACTTTATGAGTGGGGGACCTTTTGGATCCCAAATATATTTAGTGGGATTTTATTAATATTTTCACTGATTTCTCAAAAATATTAAAGCATTAAAATCAATGGTGTCCTGCATTATTGATCTTTTAGAGCTCGAATTACTAAATACTGCATATTTCCAGTTTTGCTATAAAAAAACAAAGTTGTCTTTGACAGAAAATCAACCTGAAGTTGATATAGAGATTTACTGTAAGCGTTAAATAAAATATAATAATAATAATTTGACTTATTTTTAACGTTTTAATGACTGAGACCCTTTATGGTCCCCGGGAGCCCGAAAGGTTAAAAAGAAAAAAATCCATATATTTTGTTATGGTTTGAAAATGAAAAATATCAAAATGGCCCCCGCATGCTTAAACTTTTCCGTGTGCGGCCCTCAGTGGAAAAAGTTTGGACACCCCTGGTGTAAACAGAGCGATGTCCCCATTAAGTAAGCATTGCCAGAACACACACACACACAAAAACACACTTGTATTTGTTACCTTCTTGAGACCTCCGAAAAATGCCTACCTCTTTAGGACCACCCTTTCTAGATATATAAAGATTTGTATTTAAAACATTAATATATACATACTATGCAAATATAAAACAGCTTGTGCAAAATTAGTTGGGATTTCACAAGAAAAAGGTCACAATTTCCCAAGAAAAACTTAGAATTTTGGCAGTATTGTAATAAAAGTCGGCATTTTACTCAACGCAAGTCAAAAGTTTCCAAAAGAAACGGAACATTTGTGCAATATTATGATAAAAGTTGGAATTTTACTCAATAACATTCGCAATTTTACAAGAAAAGCGTAAAATTGTGGCAATTTTATGAAAAGAGTCGTAATTTTACTCGACAAAAGTCACAATTGTATAAGAAAACTTTAAAATGTTGGCACTATTATAATAACAATCGGAATTTTACTCAAAAAATGTCACTATTTTACTTTGCAATATTGTGATAAAAGTCGGGAGTTTTATACGACAAATGTCACCATTTTGCATGAAAAACTAATCGTTTTACATAAAGTAATAATTTTACGAGAAAATATTGCAATATTACAGAAAGAATATGAGAAATGGTTCCCAATTTTACAAGAAAAAAGTCGACACATTGTGAGAAAAACACTGCTTTTAATTTTTTGAATGTTTTTGTTTGTAATTGATTTTTAATCTTCATTATTTACTTCGTTATTACAGTATGTCTCTATACACATATTTTTTTTAAATTAATTTTGGTCAAAGGGGGCGCATTTAAATTTCTTACACACACTTGTTATTTCATATGTTGACCAGAGGGTGAACATTTTTTAAACCGACACACAGTCAATTTGAAAAATCCCTCCTATTTGGTACCACCCTCATTTTGATACATTTCCCCACCAGGGGGTGCAAATGAGACATTCTCTATTAGATGCAATGTTATTGGGACCATGATTTATGTCCTAACTTGTTCACACCTCCTCATATGGAAGCTACTTTTCCTTGTGGGTGTCTCAAGAAGGGTAGAAATACAAGAACACACACACACACACACACACACACACACACAAAGTAATTAGCGGTTTGCAACGGTTGGACAATTCAAGCTCCAGCTAGATCTGAATCAATGGAAGTAATTGATAAGCTCTCATATGGACTTATGTTGATGAATGGCATCTCATTATAATGCATTGTATCAAAAAAAATGGCTATAATCAGACTGCATCCGTAAGGCCAAAGCATTTGCAGCTTGCACCGACAGGCCTTGCTTATTGGGCCATCACTTACATTTTATGAGCGCCTCAGATACAGTGGAAGCACCTCAGGTGGTATTGGCAAGAGCATTGATCCGACCGAGACGGTAGGACCATGGCATCCATCTCCATTAAGTCCTTAAAGAATCATATAAAAGTGCTTCATTTGCAGTTGGACACCTTAGAAAACACATCAGATGTCAGGAAGTCTTTGAATGTGTGTTTTTTTCCCATGACAATTCAAGATAGGGTGTTTGTATCTTTGTTGTCAGGCTCACGTTGCAATTGTAATAATGCAAAATGGTGACCTCTAGTGGCTCAAACCCACACTGCAGGCACAAACATAAAAGGGAGATGACAGTTTATTTTGTTTTTTTTCTCTCTTATAAAATATCACACAATCCATCACAAAAAAATGTCAACATTTAATGTTCAAAATACATTCAGTAATGTTGTAACAAACAAACTTTGGCTTGGAGAGTATTTTTTGCAGCACAGTACCATTATTGTAACTAGGGATGTCCGATAATGGCTTTTTGCCGATATCCGATATTCCGATATTGTCCAACTCTTTAATTACCAATACCGATATCAACCGATATATGCAGTCGTGGAATTAACACATTATTATGCCTAATTTGGACAACCAGGTATGGTGAAGATAAGGTACTTTTTTAAAAAAAATAGTAAAATAAGATAAATAAATTAAAAACATTTTCTTGAATAAAAAAGAAAGTACAACAATATAAAAACAGTTACATAGAAACTAGTAATGAATGAAAATGAGTCAAATTAACTGTTAAAGGTTAGTACTATTAGTGGAGCAGCAGCACGCACAATCATGTGTGCTTACGGACTGTATCCCGTGCAGACTGTATTGATATATAATGTAGGAACCAGAATATTAATAACAGAAAGAAACAACCCTTTTGTGTGAATGAGTGTAGGAGGGAGGTTTTTTGGGTTGGTGCACTAATTGTAAGTGTATCTTGTGTTTTTTATGTTGATTTATTTAAAAAACAAAAACAAAACAAAAACAAAAAAAACAATACCGATAATTTCCGATATTACATTTTAACGCATATATCGGCCGATAATATCGGCAGGCGAATATTATCGGACATCTCTAATTGTAACACATGTCTAGTAAAAACATCTTTTTTTTCTTCTTGAATGCACTTAAATGCATCATTCACTACTTTATGTCTCCAATATGGAAAGTGAAGTAATTCTCTTTTCTTTCTTTTTTTTTTTGCATTGTGACTAATTTCCTCTTAGCCATTAACAGGAGTCGAAGAGAATAAGTTCAAGTTTAAAACAATGGATGAAATATGAATACGCGCCACGTTTTTTGGGTCACCGCACAAGCGGGCTCTTCCTGTTGACGTTGGCCAGGCTGTGCACCATGGCCTTGGTGAAAAGGGTGTGGGATTTACCGCAGTAGGTGTGAGTCGTCTTCAGAAGTTGCTTCTCCAGGGGAGCCAGCAGGGAGGTCACGGGGTCGGCGCCAAACGAGTACTAAAATCAAACGTGTGATGAGTTCAATTGTTGCTGGGAGGAGTGCGGTGTGGACGACCACCCGCAACTCAGCTCTGAGCGAGGATGAGATCTTTCAAATGGCTGAATTAAAACGTAGCCTGCAGAAATCTTCCCAATAATGAAGGCGCCTTTTTTTTTTTTTTTTTTTTTTTTACAGCGCTCCCAGGAAATCAAAGGGGAATTACCGCCCTTTTACATCGCCTCATTTGCCTGCCCGTTCCCGACACCGGGTCACAAAGAGCGGCCGTCATTTCTTTTTCTCCTTCCATTTTTTTACGAGCACGTAGACACTCGCTCGTCATAAAGCAGCATTTACAGTTGCTGTTATTGATTTTGTGGGGATGATGGGGCCGCTCGCCGCCGTGCCCACTCCCGATTCCACATTATCGCGCCGACGGCTGTAAAGTTTAATGGATGCTTCCCGGGCTCGCTGTTCCAGACCCAGACAGGCGAGGGGTGAAGGGCTGCTGCTGGCGTTCATGTTTCTTTGTTTGAAAGTGCAGAGCCTGACATGAAATGTCTTAACATGCTTAAAAAAATATGAAAAGGTCACAGCTTTGATTTGGGACCTTTTTTTTTTTACAGTACCGTATTTTTCTGACTATAAGGCACACTTAAAATTCTTTCACTTTCTCAAAACTCGACAGTGCGCCTTATAACCCGGTGCGCCAAATTTACGGAATAATTCTGGTTGTGCTTATCGACCTCGAAGCTATTTTATTTGGTACATGGTGAAATGATAAGTGTGACCGGTGGATGGCAGTCACACATAAGAGATCCGTGTAGACCAGGGGTCACCAACCTTTTTGAAACCAAGAGCTACTTCTTGGGTAGTGATTAATGCGAAGGGCTACCAGTTTGATACACACTTAAATAAATTGCCGGAAATAGCCAATTTGCTCAATTTACCTTTAACTCTATGTTATTATTAATAATTAATGATATTTACACGTAATTGAACGGTTTAAAAGAGGAGAAAACACGAAAAAAATGACAATTAAATTTTGAAACATAGTTTATCTTCAATTTCGACTCTTTAAAATTCAAAATTCAACCGAAAAAAAGAAGAGAAAAACTAGCTAATTCGAATCTTTTGGAAAAAAATTTAAAAATAATTTATGGAACATCATTAGTAATTTTTCCTGATTAAGATTAATTTTAGAATTTTGATGACATGTTTTAAATATGTTAAAATCCAATCTGCACTTTGTTAGAATATATAACAATTTGGACCAAGCTATATTTCTAACAAAGACAAATCATTATTTCTTCTAGATTTTCCAGAACAAAAATTTTAAAAGAAATTCAAAAGACTTTGAAATAAGATTTAAATTTGATTCTACAGATTTTCTAGATTTGCCAGAATAATTGTTTTGAATTTTAATCATAATAAGTTTGAAGAAATATTTCACAAATATTCTTTGTCGAAAAAACAGAAGCTAAAATGAAGAATTAAATTAAAATGTATTTATTATTCTTTACAATAAAAAAAAAATACATTTACTTGAACATTGATTTAAATTGTCAGGAAAGAAGAGGAAGGAATTTAAAAGGTAAAAAGGTATATGTGTTTAAAAATCCTAAAATCATTTTTAAGGTTGTATTTTTTCTCTAAAATTGTCTTTCTGAAAGTTATAAGAAGCAAAGTAAAAAAATTAATGAATTTATTTAAACAAGTGAAGACCAAGTCTTTAAAATATTTTCTTGGATTTTCAAATTCTATTTGAGTTTTGTCTCTCTTAGAATTAAAAATGTCGGGCAAAGCGAGACCAGCTTGCTAGTAAATAAATACAATTTAAAAAATAGAGGCAGCTCACTGGTAAGTGCTGCTATTTGAGCTATTTTTTAGAACAGGCCAGCGGGCTACTCATCTGGTCCTTACGGGCTACCTGGTGCCCGCGGGCACCGCGTTGGTGACCCATGGTGTAGACCATACTTGCCAACCCTCCCGTTTTTAGCGGGAGAATCCCGGTATTCAGCGCCTCTCCCGACAACCTCCCGGGCAGAGATTTTCTCCCGACAAACTCCCGGTATTCAGCCGGAGCTGGAGGCCACGCCCCCTCCGGCTCAATGCGGACCTGAGACTGAGTGGGGACAGCCTGTTCTCACGTCCGCTTTCCCACAATATAAACAGCTTGCCTGCCCAATGACGTCATAACATCTAGGGCTTTTAGAGAGTAGAGTGCACCACTGCGCACACAACAAGGAGACGAAGCAGAAGAACGAGGAAATTACAGACATGGCGACGCCGTCGACGAGCAAGATGAAGAAATATGCTTGCAAGTTCCAAAACGAATGGAAACAAGAATTTCAGTTCATCCAGGACAGTTCGAAGGGGAAGGGGTATGTGGCCTGTAAATTTTGTAGAACAGACTTCTCTATTGAACACGGTGGCCGAAATGATATACTCATCATGAACGGAGAAGTTAAACAGGACAATACTGCCATCTAATGGATAGCCACCGGAACACTGAAATTCAAGTATTTATTTTATTTATATGTAAATAAGATATATATATATATATACATATATATATATAGCTAGAATTCACTGAAAGTCAAATATTTCATACATATATACATATATATGAAATATATATATATACATATATATATATATATATATATATATATATATATATATATATATATATATATATATATATATATATATATATATATATATATATGAAATACTCGAGTTGGTGAATTCTAGGGTTTCTGTGTTTGTTCTTCTAAAGTCAAAAGGAACAATTTAGAACTTTCCTCAGTGGCATTAAGGACATTGCTGCCATGTCACCCTACAATTATTCGTGTTAAACTGGATTTTGGGGACTGACCACTCCCGAAAGACGACTCATCATTCAAAGTGGAGGGTAAAAACACACTTGCGCACATCCCATTTGTTTGCTCATTGGGACAGACGGATAGAGAGTCTAAACTAGGGCTGGGCGATAAAACGATATCAATATAAATCGCAATAGACACGTAATCGATATAAAAAAAATCTCCGATAAAACGTGCTCTATATATTATCTAGGGCTGCAACTAACGATTAATTTGATAATCGATTAATCTGTCGATTATTACTTCGATTAATCGATTAATAATCGGATAAAAGAGACAAACTACATTTCTATCCTTTCCAGTATTTTATTGAAAAAAAACAGCATACTGGCACCATACTTATTTTGATTATTGTTTCTCAGCGGTTTGTACATGTTGCAGTTTATAAATAAAGGTTTATTTAAAAAAAAAAAAAAAAAAGCCTCTGCGCATGCGCATAGCATAGATCCAACGAATCGATGACTAAATTAATCAGCAACTATTTTTATAATCGATTTTAATCGATTTAATCGATTAGTTGTTGCAGCCCTAATATTATCGTGTTATACATCGTAAATTCCGGACTGTATGCCGCTACTATCTCCGTACAATTTGAACCTTATAAAACGGTACGGATAATTTATGGATTTTTCTTTGCCGACGGCCATAATGCATAGTTTTAAAAAAAAACAAGCAAACGCACTGTGATATTGTTTGTACTATGGCGCCATCTTTTGGATGAATTCGCTCACTACAGGTGCCATTTGGTGCTTTAAACCGGAAGTAGAAATTCCATTCAGTCTACTGGTCGTCCATAGCGTTTCTACTCATATGGATTCTTCATCATTGCAAGTAGGGATGTCCGATAAATGCGTTAAAATATAATATCGAAAATTATCGGTATCGTTTTTTTTATTATCTGTATCGTTGTTTTTTTTGTGTTTTTTTTTATTAAATCAACATAAAAAACACAAGATACACTTACAATTAGTGCACCAACCCAAAAAACCTCCCTCCCCCCATTTCTTTCTGTTATCAATATTCTGCTTCCTACATTATATATCAATATATATCAATACAGTCTGCAAGGGATACAGTCCGTAAGCACACATGATTGTGCGTGCTGCTGCTCCACTAATAGTACTGACCTTTAACAGTTAATTTTACTCATTTTCATTCATTACTAGTTTCTATGTAACTGTTTTTATATTGTTTTACTTTCTTTTTTATTCAAGAAAATGTTTTTAATGTAGTTATCTTATTTTATTATTATTTTTAAAAAGTACCTTATCTTCACCATACATGGTTGTCCAAATTAGGCATAATAATGTGTTAATTCCACAACTGCATATATCGGTTGATATCGGTATCGGTTGATATCGGTATCGGTAATTAAAGAGTTGGACAATATCGGAATATCGGATATCGGCAAAAAGCCATTATCAGACATCCCTAATTGCAAGCAACGTTTGTAAGTTTTACAATACAACTAAAACTGTTTATACTTACTAAACCGTCACGTGTGATGTCTATAGGAGTGTTTTTATGCATATATCGTAATGTGATCAAGCTAGCGTTGTTAGCATTAGCGAATATGCAGACACGTTTACGAGCGTCTGTGTTAAAAGTATTACCTTACAATGACATTCTGTTTGTATTGTTTCAGTTTCATAAATGTACCAAGACGTCACCGTGGCGTTATTGAGTTTGTTTAGCTAATTGGAGAGCTAGCTTCCGCAGCTCGTGGGCCCATGACGAGGGCTTCTGTTTTGTTTGATCGGCCGTTTTACTGCCGTGTTACAGGCGCTGTATCAAAACAATTAAGGTATGTAAATAAACATTTACAAAATCTTTTTGTATAACTAATAACTAATTTTACAACGTATATATTAGGGATGTCCGATAATGGCTTTTTGCCGATATCCGATATTCCGATATTGTCCAACTCTTTAATTACCGATACCGATATCAACCGATACAGATATCAACCGATATATGCAGTCGTGGAATTAACACATTATTATGCCTAATTTGGACAACCATGTATGGTGAAGATAAGGTACTTTTTTAAAAAAAATAATAAAATAAGATAACTAAATTAAAAACATTTTCTTGAATAAAAAACAAAGTAAAACAATATAAAAACAGTTACATAGAAACTAGTAATGAATGAAAATGAGTAAAATTAACTGTTAAAGGTTAGTACTATTAGTGGACCAGCAGCACGCACAATCATGTGTGCTTACGGACTGTATCCCTTGCAGACTGTATTGATATATATTGATATATAATGTAGGAACCAGAATATTGATAACAGAAAGAAATGGGGGGAGGGAGGTTTTTTGGGTTGGGGCACTAATTGTAAGTGTATCTTGTGTTTTTTATGTTGATTTAATAAAACAAAACAAAACAAAAAACAAAAAAAAAACGATACAGATAATAAAAAATAATTTTCGCTATTACATTTTAACGCATTTATCGGCCGATAATATTATCGGACATCCCTAGTATATATCTGTTGCTTATAATCTGGTACGGCAAATATATGGGGGGAAAAAATGTTTCCCTAAAATTTAGCAGGTGCGGCTTATATACTGTACTTGTGTGCTCTATAGTCCGGAAAATAGCTACAGACCAAATGTTGTCTGTCCGACATATTTACCTCAAAACAAAGGGTAAACATTTTTAATACCCATGTCCACAGTTGATTGATTGATTGAAACTTTTATTAGTACGGTGCAGTACATATTCCGTACTATTGACCTCTAAATGGTAACACCCGAATAAGTTTTTCAACTTGTTTAAGTCGGGGTCCACGTTAATCAATTCATGGTACAAGACGTCACGTCTCATTGCAGACTCTGCACAGGCTCAAACACTTTGCGGGTAAACAGTCGTATTCACAGCAGCTTCTAAGCAATGTTGCAATTTCCCATGCCAACAAAGCAAGCAACTACTGTACGCTAGTGCTAGGTTTTTGTAAGTATAAGAGCAAAGGCGTGTAAAATGTGCATAAAAAGTATAAAAAAAAACTTTTGAGTTACTTTTTTGGCTTTTTAGCAACGAGCGCTCACCCTCACCACCAGCAACCACTTAGCAATTACCCATTAGCACTAGTATAGTTACATATATGTAAACTCAATAGGAGCGGTCAGCAGTCGTTCACCACAAGTTAAGTTGTGAGCAGGTGCTTTAATTCACATATTCTTGCTTTTCCCCCCCACAATGACCAATGAAGACTCACCTTCCGTATGGCGTCGTAGACCGATCTGAAGGCGGGTTGCTTGTGGTCGTGATATACACCTCTGTTTCCGTGCAGTATGTAGATGCCGGCCTCCTCGGCTGCGGCACAGTTGCTGCCGTAGATGCAGTGGTCTGGCCTGTAGTTCCACTGGCATGAATACTCCAGCAAGAACTCTGCAAAAAGGGCATACCAGTAGAATAATTATTATTAGCCTTTATTTAACCAGGTAAAATCCCATTGAGATCAAAGATCTCTTTTCCAAGGGAGACCTGGCCAAGAGGGCAGCAGCAAGGTTACATTAAAAACAGTAAACAAATACATAAAACATCACATTTACGACATTAAAACTTGCTGACATAACACATGTGCATACAGACAAGGTAGACTGCAGTCCTGTCACAGAAGCTTTAAACTCATTCAACGTAACAAGGGTTTGAAGTTTAATATTCGATTGTAGGTTATTCCAAGCCTTCGCTGCTGAAAACCTAAATGCTTTCTTGCCCAGTTCAGTTCTTACTTTGGGGACGACAAATTGCAGAACATTCATTGAACGAAGATTGTGACTTCCTTGTTTCTTTGTTAAAAGACAAGACAGATAAGATGGAGTGATACCCAGAATGGTTTTGTAGATGAAAACATACCAATGATTGAGAATGATTGATGAAGAAAGCGAAATGTAGAGGAGAAAAGCCACCCTTTAACAAAAAATATACTCAAAGTAGGTCAAATAACATTTAATGATATCTGTTAAAGCTGTGAATCTTTGGGTGTCCCACAATTCGATTCAATATCGATTCTTGGGGTCACGATTCGATTCAAAATTGATTTTTTTTCAATTCAACACGATTCAAAAATGATTTTTTTCCCCGATTCAAAAGGATTGTCTATTCATGGAATACATAGATTTCAGCAGGATCTACCCCAGTCTGCTGACATGCAAGCAGAGTAGTAGATTTTTGTAAAAAGCTTTTATAATTGTAAAGGACAATGTTTTATCAACTGATTGCAATAATGTACATTTCTTTTACCTATTAAATGAACCAAAAATATGACTTATTTTATCTTTGTGAAAATATTGGACACAGTGTGTTGTCAAGCTTATGAGATGCGATGCAAGAACTATTGTTCTTTTTTTTTATAAATGTCTAATGATGATGTAAATGAGGGATTTTTAAACACTGCTGTGTTGAAATTGTAACTAATATTGATACTGTTGTTGATAATATTCATTTTTGCTTCACTACTTTTGGTTTGTTCTGTGTCGCGTTTGTGTCTCCCCTCAATTGCTCTGTTTATTGCAGTTCTGAGTGTTGCTGGGTCGGGTTTGGTTTTGGAATTGGATTGCATTGTTTATGGTATTGCTGTGTATTGTTTTGTTGGATTGATTAATTTTAAAAAAAATACAAATAAATTAAAAAATTTAAAATAAATAAATAAAAATAAATCGATTTTTTCAAAATGAGAATCGATTCTGAATCGCACTTCGAATTCGAATCGATTTTTTCCCCACACCTCTAATATCTGTAGTGATCGGCATGCCTTTCTTACCAGGATTATAGTGGAAAATGATATTAAGCAGATCCTGGTCTCCCCATGTTATGTTAAGTTTGTATTTTTGAAGTAGAGGCATCAGAAGCTCCTCCCATCGGAGCCCCACCGATGTCATATCATTCTGTTAAAAAACATACAAAATATTGCTTTCAATTGCCATTTTCTCTCACATTAAAAAACAGTGCAATGGTGACATCGTGTGGCCACCGCTGGTATTACAACAACACTGCAAATCTCCGGCAACCATTGATTAGCCTTACTTTAAAAAACACATTCCTCATCCTTGTGAGGTTCATGAGCATCACCCCCGAGTTGATGCCCGTTTTCCCGTAATAGGGGTGCCGGGCGAAGCGGTTGTACCAAGCGATGCGGGGCTCTTCGTGCTCCGGGGCCATGGCGGCGAGCTGCAACGCATCGAACTGGGACAGAAAGGCCCACAAGCGGTCCACGGGCTGCAGGAAGAGGATGTCCGAGTCCACGTAGACTAGGGAGTCAACGTCCTTCAGGATGATCTGAACACAAAAACACATGTTACCGGAATTTTAAGCGCGACACTCCTAGAAGCAGTTTGGGATACCCACAGGTAGAAAAAGTCGTTGTGAAGCACAGGGTTTGAAGAGTTTTTTCCACTCGGCTGCATTCTCGCTGGGGAAGCTGATGGGGTAGACTGTGTAGTTAAACCTGGAGTGTATAAAAGCCGGCCAGGATTCCAGCTGCAATGCAAGAAACAGCGTTTGGTTAATAAGCATGCAAAACCCAACCCTGTATTCATTACTCACAGCTTCCGTGAAGCCGGCGTGCAGCTGATCCTCGGCAAAAATGTGCAGCTGGAGTTGGTTGACGCTAAAAAGCACGGCCGACTTAAACATATTGAGAGTCTCCTCCAGGCGCTCGCCGCAGGCCACCACAGCCAAGTGCATGGGGGGTCTGCTCCGGGCGCCGGCTTCCAGCTGCCCCCGCTGACGCATGATGTACCTAATAGAGAGGAGATATATCAAATTGTTTAAAACCATAACGAGTCGTTTTTTTACTCTCAATACATGTTCAGCAAGGTCATTATAACGATATTTTAAAGGCCTACTGAAAGCCACTACTACCGACCACGCAGTCTGATAGTTTATATATCAATGATGAAATCTTAACATTATAACACATGCCAATACGGCCGGGTTAACTTATAAAGTGACATTTTAAATTTGCCGCTAAACTTCCGGTTCGAAACGCCTCTGAGGATGACGTATGCGCGTGACGTAGACCGGCGAACACGGGTATGCCTTCCACATTGAAGCCAATACGAAAAAGCTCTGTTTTCATTTCATAATTCCACAGTATTCTGGACATCTGTGTTCGTGAATCTGTTGCAATCATGTTCATTGCATTATGGAGAAGGAAGCTGAGCAAGCAAAGAAGAAAGTTGTCGGTGCGAAATGGACGTATTTTTCGAACGTAGTCAGCAACAACAGTACACAGCCGGCGCTTCTTTGTTTACATTCCCGGAAGATGCAGTCAAGATGGAAGAACTCGGATAACAGAGACTCTAACCAGGAGGACTTTTGACTTCGATACACAGACGCCTGTAGAGAACTGGGACAACACAGACTCTTACCAGGATTACTTTGATTTGGATGACAAAGACGCAGACGTGCTACTGTGAGTATGCAGCTTTGGCTTCTAAACATTTGATCGCTTGACCGTATGTGCGCAACTTTTTTTTGCGTATGTACGTAACTTTTTAAAAATATATAAGGTTTATGAACCTTGGGTTAGGTCAGGGGTCGGCAACCCAAAATGTTGAAAGAGCCATATTGGACCAAAAATACAAAAACAAATCTGTCTGGAGCCGCAAAAAATTAAAAGCCATATTACATGTGTCATGAGATATACATTTAATTAAGAGGACTTAAAGGAAACTAAATGAGCTCAAATATAGCTACAGATGAGGCATAATGATGCAATATGTACATATCGCTAGCCTAAATAGCATGTTAGCATCGATTAGCTTGCAGTCATGCAGTGACCAAATATGTCTGATTAGCACTCCACACAAGTCAATAATATCAACAAAACTCACCTTTGTGCACTCATGCACAACGTTAAAAGTGTGGTGGACAAAATGAGACAGAAAAAGTGGCATAAAACACGTCCTAGAAAGTCGGACAAAGTTATACATGCAAACAAACTATACGGTGAGTTCAAGGACCGCCAAAATAAGTAGGACAAAACGGCGCTCGCCAAATACTCAAATCA
The DNA here is from genome assembly GCF_033978785.1 of Entelurus aequoreus. Taxonomy (NCBI): domain Eukaryota; kingdom Metazoa; phylum Chordata; class Actinopteri; order Syngnathiformes; family Syngnathidae; genus Entelurus; species Entelurus aequoreus. The sequence goes on from NC_084742.1 coordinate 69,704,886, forward strand.
GTGAAGCATGTTTAATATAAACAGTGTGATTTATAACAATTAGGGAGGTTTGTGTCATGTTTGTCCTCATACAGAAACCATACTAAAACAAAAAAATAGATTTTTTTTCCCCTCATCTTTTTCCATTCTTCATACATTTTTGAAAAATCTCCAGAGAGCCACTAGGGCGGCGCTAAAGAGCCGCATGCGGCTCTAGAGCCGCGGGTTGCCGACCCCCGGGTTAGGTGAACGGTCTTTTGGGCTGAGTGATTGTGTGTGTTGATCAGGTGTTTGAATTGTATTGGCGTGTTCTATGGAGCTAGGAGCTAGCAGAGGAGCTAGGAGCTAGCGTAACAAACACGCAGGTGTTTTTATGCAGGATTAATTTGTGGCATATTAAATATAAGCCTGGTTGTGTTGTGGCTAATAGAGTATATATATGTCTTGTGTTTATTTACTGTTGTAGTCATTCCCAGCTGAATATCAGGTCACCCCCGGCTCTCACAGCATCTTCCCTATCTGAATAGCTTCAACTCCCCACTAGTCCTTCACTTGCACTTTACTCATCCACAAATCTTTCATCCTCGCTCAAATTAATGGGGAAATTGTCGCTTTCTCGGTCCGAATCTCTCTCACTTCATGCGGCCATCATTGTAAACAATAGGGAACTTTGCGTATATGTTCAACTGACTACGTCACGCTACTTCCGGTAGGGGCAAGCCTTTTTTTTATCAGATACCAAAAGTTGCAATCTTTATCGTCGTTGTTCTATACTAAATCCTTTCAGCAAAAATATGGCAATATCGCGAAATGATCAAGTATGACACATAGAATAGATCTGCTATCCCCGTTTAAATAAAAAAAATTCATTTCAGTAGGCCTTTAAAGCCCTAGTACCGTATTTTTCGGATTATAAGTCGCAGTTTTTAAAATATCGCGATATTAAAAAAAGACCATATCGCCCAGCCCTAATTGGAACTGCAACTGACGATGACTCTGACGTAAGCGACGTACCGATAGAAGAGGAAGCGGCGCATTGTCTACCTTTGGAGTTGGCAGAGTTGTTTAGCAGCGACACCGAGGAAGAAGATTTCATGGGATTTAGCGATTAGGAGTGACAGATTGTTTGGTAAACGTATAGCATGTTCTAGTGATGGGTCCGGCAACACCGATGCATCGGCGCATGCGTCGAGCTCATAGAGCAATACCCTGTGTCGGTGCGCGTACCGCTTTTAGAAAGCCACGTGACCGATCATGAGCTGTTTTGGTCACGTGACCGATACGCGAACTGTGTCGCACTCCCGCCTCCTCTGTGCCCTGTGAGCGGGTCTTTTCTACAGCCGGAGAAATAATAACTAAGAAGAGACGACTGAAGTGTTGATAACAACCAAACCTAACCCCCCCCCCCCCCCCTCCTCTATATCCCACACCCCGGATTGTAAATAATGTAAATAATTCAATGTATATACTCTGATGATTAACTTGTGTGATGACTGTATTATGATGATAGTATATATCTGTATCATGAATCAATTTAAGTGGACTTAAACAAGTTGAAAAACTTATTGGGGTGTTACCATTTAGTGGTCAATTGTACGGAATATGTACTGTACTGTGCAATCTACTAATAAAAGTTTTAATCAATCAATGAAAGAAATCGTCTGAAATTGAATACGTTGGAAAAACGTATTTTATATTTTTTTACACATTTTAATAAAAATGTGTAAAAAATAAATTTAAAAAAATCCCAGTCCACAAGCGTCCTCATTCACAACACGTTCTCTTAGATTTCCATGTTATGATACATGTTCACATTTTTTATTGACTGTATCTAAAAAAGATTAAAATATATTTTTATTTAAATGAAGATATGAAATAATCCTAAATGAAATACAATGACTTGGTTTATATTATTGTATATACTAGGTCATAAAATCAGTGTCAGTTGAGTCGGTCCATATGTTGCCTGTAGGGATTTTTAATGTCCAGCAGATGTCAGTATTTAGTGACACAGTATTGACACAGTATCAATTCAGTTTTGCAATGTGTCGAAACGCTTCATGACGCCTCATCAACCCATCACTAGCATGTTCTATATGTTATAGTTATTTGAATGACTCTTACCATAATATGTTACGTTAACATACCAGTTGGTTATTTATGCCTCATATAACGTACACTTATTCAGCCTTTGTTCACTATTCTTTATTTATTTTAAATTGCCTTTCAAATGTCTATTCTTGGTGTTGGATTTTATCAAATAAATTTCCCCAAAAAATGCGACTTATACTCTAGTGCGACTTATATATGTTTTTTTCCTTCTTTATTATGCATTTTCGGCCGGTGCGATTTATACTCCGGAGCGATTTATAATCCGAAAAATACGGTAATAGTAAAAGTGAATTGATTTACGTGGACTTAAACAAGTTGAAAAACTTATTCGGGTGTTACCATTTAGTGGTCAATTGTACGGAATATGTACTGTACTGTGCAAGATGTCTAAGAGTATTTTTATATTAAACAAGGTAAAATATGTGTTAGATTATAGGGCAATGCGTATATTGTATTGTGCACTTATATTGCCATATAGCAGCTACTGTGTGGAAGTGTGGGGGAACACATAAGAGTAACATAAAGGCATTGTATCAACTACAGAAAAGAGCTATAAGGATTATTCATGAAGTCGATTACTTAGAACACACTAACATATTTATTAATTCTGGTTTATTGAAACTACAGGAGCTAGTAAAGTTACAGACATTATGTGTCATGTTTAAGGCTAAAAGTAAAACATTACCAGCAAATTTACAAAAAATGTTTGTCATCACTTCTGAGAATACAGAACATAGAAGAAAATGTCATTTCCAACATCAGTATTCAAGGACAACTTTAAAACAAATGTGTATATCAGTGGTGGGGGTTTAACTATGGAATTCTCTTTACAATGAGATAAAAGACTGTAAAAATATATTCCAATTGAAAAAAATATATAAAGACAGAACAATAAGATCATATGGACAGCCATAAGTGTTTACATTTTGCTTTATTAATATTATTTTACTTATTTTTTGCCTGGTTTGTGTTTGTTTTGTATCATCCCGTGAGGTGTATATTACTTTTTTTTTGTTCGGTTTGTATTTCATGAAGTTTTGCACTTGTTGTGTTTTTTATTTGTTTTCATTATATTTGGATGTAATTGTTGGTTTATATCAGGGGTGTCCAAACTTTTTCCACTGAGGGCCGCGTTCTGAAAAATCAAAGCAAGTGGGGGCCATTTTGATATTTTTTATTTTAAAAACCAATACAATATATGTATAAAAAATATACATTTAGGCCTCCACTATGGCTTGATCCCGGGGACCCCAAATGGTTTTGGTCAAAAAAATATTAAAAATGTGTCATTATTCAGTATTATTATTTTTATTATTATTCAAGTTTTAAATCTCTGGATCAACATTAGGTCTATCTGTCAATATAACGGTTTTAAAAATTTAAGTTGTATGCTCTTGTTGTCAAAGAAAACACTGTTTTTTTATGGAAAAAATACAAAATATGCAATATTTTCACACAATAAAATTTTTAAGTGGAATATTTGAGATTATATAATAATTGGAGCCTTAAAAAGGTCAATAACTCATAACAACATTGATTTTAATTCATTATTATTTTTTGAGCAATGACACTTAAAAACAAATCACACTAAAATTATTGGGGATCCAAATAATTATAGTGTTAAAAAATAAATTCTATTTTTTTTTTACTGTTTACTTTTAACACAATAATCTCGAGATCAACTTCAGATCTATCCGTCAATTATACATTTTATTGTTGTTTATGTTTTTCGTTTGTTCGTTTTAGGCCCTTTAAATAAACAGCTCAGTTTTTTATATGGCAAACACAAAATATGCAACATTTTCCCCAAAAATATCTCAAATGTGACGTAATTGGAGCCTTGAATAGGTCAATAATTCATAATGACATTGATTTTTATTCATTATTATTTTTTAAAGAAAGAAACAGCCTGCATGGCAGCTTTGTGTTATTAGAGTAAACATTGCGACATTTTCTTGTTACATTTCACCTGTTTGCTCTTTTATACCACTTATCATGTTTTTAATTTTTTTCAATCGTATTTTCAAAATGTGCCGTGGGGCCGTTAAAAAATGACCTGCGGGCCACAAATGGCCCCGGGCCGCACTTTGGACACCACTGGTTTATATGATATCCATTAAGTAAGACTACGTATTATGTTGAAGGGGGCAGGAAAATATAAGATTTTTCTTCATCCTGCTCCTTCTCAGGCATTGGTGTGTAAATGTATAATTGAATAATTGAGGTATAATTGTCTACCGATCAAATATGCGCATCAATGAAGGAGATAAATAAAAAATGAAAAAATAAAAATGAATCTACTAATACAAGTTTAAATCAATCAAAAATTAACGCACTTTCCTGAAGGCAACATCCCGTCCTCCCAAGTCTCGCGTGAGTATCGCTAGCTGTGACGTATTATTGGGCTAGCGAGCTATACATTCCAATACACAAGTTTATTAACAATTTGGGACTCAAATTACGGACACAAAAAATAAACAAACTGTGAAATAAAGAACGTAGACCCCCTTACCTGTTGTGTCGGTGTGAGCTTTGTCGCGCTGTTTGGTCCGGGTCCCCCTCCCTGAGTCCCGGGATTCTCGGGGGGACGTAAATCCTCCTCGCTTCGTTTTTCCCAGGCGACAAGTCCGTTTCGAACAGCTTACTATAAACGTACAATGCAGAAAACACGGCAAACACTGTGCACATAAGCAGTGCACGAATGTATCGCCGCATTATGACATTTAAAGACGGAACCCCAGGCGAAACTCATGACACACAAGCCTGCATTGATAGCTTCAAGCTGGCAGTCACGTGTCAAAGCCGTTCCGGTAGCGGTCAAGATAATAAAGGTTGCAAAGTATTAAAATGCTGGCCTTGACTCACATTCGGAGAGTTCTACGCTAGTTTTGGATAATATGATGAACAAAGAGTGCAAGATAAACTACTGGAAGAAAACATAGAATGAGTGTTGTATACATTTATTTTCCTAGGTGATGCGACTTTCCGGATCTAGTATTTGATCGTTGTCAGGTCTTGACACAGATTTCACCCCCCATCAGGAGGTCAAGACCCTCAATTGGGGGAAGGGTGGGAGCCAAAAGTAAAGCTGATTCCTCCCCCTTCAGGCTCCCTGTCCCAACTTTCAATTGATTCCACCTCTGAAAAGAAGCATTCATTGCGTTGGGTGTCTTTATGTCCAATTTCCTTGAAGTCTGGTTGCGTATCGATTCATGTGAAAATCAACCGGATATAGTCAGAATAAAAGCCTCCCTACACCGTTGCAGTTTGTGGGCTTTTCCACTCAACTCGGTTGACTTGAACAAAAATGGTTTCCACTTGAACTAATATGAACATCACCAAAGTGAGCTTGAAAAGGATGCTTTTGTTTATTTTTCTCAAGCTGCTGCACCACCCCTGAAGTCTTCTTTTGCTCTCCCCTTTCCAAAACCGCCACGTTCGACGGTATTTATGACTGAATCGTACCAAAATATACAAACCCCGTTTCCATATGAGTTGGGAAATTGTGTTAGATGTAAATATAAACAGACTACAATGATTTGCAAATCATTTTCAACCCATATTCAGGTGAATATGCTACAAAGACAACATATTTGCTGTTCAAACTGATAAAAAAAAATTTTTTTTGCAAATAATCATCAACTTTAGAATTTGATGCCAACAACACGTGACAAAGAAGTTGGGAAAGGTGGCAAAAAAGACTGAGAAAGTTGAGGAATGCTCATCAAACACTTATTTGGAACATCCCACAGGTCTCCATCTCCATCTTCCTCCGCTTATCCGAGGTCGGGTCGCGGGGGCAGCAGCCTAAGCAGGGAAGCCCAGACTTCCCTCTCCCCAGCCACTTGGTCCCATCCCACAGGTGAACAGGCAAATTGGGAACAGGTGGGTGCCATGATTGGGTATAAAAGTAGATTCCATGAAATGCTCAGTCATTCACAAACAAGGATGGGGCGAGGGTCCCCACTTTGTCAACAAATGCGTGAGCAAATTGTTGAACAGTTTAAGAAAAACCTTTCTCAAGCAGCTATTGCAAGGAATTTAGGGATTTCACCATCTACGCTCCGTAGTATCATCAAAGAGTTCCGAGAATCTGGAGAAATCACTGCACGTAAGCAGCTAAGCCCGTGACTTTCGATCCCTCAGACTGTACTGCATCAACGAGCGACATCAGTGTGTAAAGGATATCACCACATGGGCTCAGGAACACTTCAGAAACCCACTGTCAGTAACTACAGTTGGTCGCTACATCTGTAAGTGCAAGTTAAAACTCTCCTATGCAAGGCGAAAAGCGTTTATCAACAACACCCAGAAACGCCGTCGGCTTCGCTGGGCCTGAGCTCATCTAAGATGGACTGATACAAAGTGGAAAAGTGTTCTGTGGTCTGACGAGGCCACATTTCAAATTGTTTTTGGAAACTGTGGACGACCAAAGAGGAAAAGAACATTCTGGATTGTTATAGGGTGAAAGTGTAAAAGCCAGCATGTGTGATGGTATGGGGGTGTATTAGTGCCCAAGACATGGGTAACTTACACATCTGTGAAGGCGCCATTAATGCTGAAAGGTACATACAGGTTTTGGAGCAACATATGTTGCCATCATGGACGCCCCTGCTTATTTCAGCAAGACAATGCCAAGCCAGGTGTTACATCAACGTGGCTTCATAGTAAAAGAGTGCGGGTACTAGACTGGCCTGCCTGTAGTCCAGACCTGTCTCCCATTGAAAATGTGTGGCACCTAAAATAGCAGAAGGGAGACCCCCGGACTGTTGAACAACTTAAGCTGTACATCAAGCAAGAATGGGAAAGAATTCCACTTCAAAAATGTGTCTCCTCAGTTCCCAAACCTTTACTGAGTGTTGTTAAAAGGAAAGGCCATGTAACACAGTGGTGAACATGCCCTTTCCCAACTACTTTGGCACGTGTTGCAGCCATGAAATTCTAAGTTTATGAGTTTGAACATCAAATATGTTGTCTTTGTAGTGCATTCAACTGAATATGGCTTGAAAAGGATTTGCAAATCATTGTATTCCGTTTATATTTACGTCTAACACCATTTCCCAACTCATATGGAAACGGGGTTTGTAATAGCACAACCTAACTGTGGTGTCTGTGTACCAACACGATGTTTTATCAAACTGGAGAAGTTTGTAGCTACAGTCAGAACATTTTATTAAGCGCAAAAAATGATGACTAAAGTGATGAAGCTGTATTTCCATTTGCACTTTAATATCAGTGAGGGTTTAAGAAACATGTATTATTTTTCATGAATTCAGTTAGAATGTAGATATTGTAGGACCGCGTAGCATTTATTTGTAATCTGTTTTTTTTTGTTGTATTCCCTTCTTTTGCAGTGGAGTTGATTAGTATGTGGGAGGATGTCGTTGTGGCTTGTGCAGCCCTTTGAGACACTTGTGATTAAAGGCTATATAAATGAACTTTGATTGATTCAGCCTGACCTAAGCCTTGATAACAATGTTTGTGATTGACACATGCTTTCAGAAGAAGTCTGGAACAATCAGTAGTCATAGAGAAGTATCTTAAGCGCAAAAAAATATGACTAAAGGGGTGAAGCTGTATTTTCATTTGCATGTTCATTTCATTGACAGTTTATTTTGGATTCATTATTTTAGTTAGAATGTACTTGTTGTAAGTAGTTGTAAGTACATTTATTTGTAATAATTTTTTTGGATTCCCTTCTCTTGCAGTGTAGTTGTATTTATTTTTGTAGCCAGCCTGACCTAAGCCTTGATAACAATGTTTGTGATTGACACATGCTTTCAGAAGAAGTCTGGAGCAATAGTCATCATTTTGTTAAGCGCAAAAAATATGACTAAATGGCTGAAGCTGTATTTCTATTGGCACTTTAATTTCAGTGACAGTTTATTTGAGAAACATGTATTATTTTTAATTAATTTGGTTAGAATGTATTTTTTGTAGCACTGCGTAGTTGTATGTGCATTTATTTGTATTCAGTTTTTTTGATTTCCTTCTTTTGCGGTGGAGTTGATTAGTATTTTTCTATATTTGTAATCAGCCTGACCTAAGCCTTGATAATAATGTTTGTGATTGACACGTGCTTTCAGAAGACGTCGGGAGCAATCAGTAGTCATAGAGAATTATCTTAAGTAGGGATGTCCGATAATGGCTTTTTGCCGATATTCCGATATTGTCCAACTCTTTAATTACCGATACCGATATCAACCGATACCGATATCAACCGATATATGCAGTCGTGGAATTAACACATTATTATGCCTAATTTGGACAACCAGGTATGGTGAAGATAAGGTACTTTTTAAAAAAAATTGTAAAATAAGATAAATTAAAAACATTTTGTTGAATAAAAAAGAAAGTACAACAATATAAAAACAGTTACATAGAAACGAGTAATGAATGAAAATGAGTCAAATTAACTGTTAAAGGTTAGTACTATTAGTGGAGCAGCAGCACGCACAATCATGTGTGCTTACGGACTGTATCCCTTGCAGACTGTATTGATATATATTGATATATAATGTAGGAAGCAGAATATTAATAACAGAAAGAAACAACCCTTTTGTGTGAATGAGTGTAAATGGGGGAGGGAGGTTTTTTGGCTTGGTGCACTAATTGTAAGTGTATCTTGTGTTTTTTATGTGGATTTAATTTTTTTTTAAAAACGATACCGATAATTAAAAAAAACGATACAGATAATGTCCGATATTACATTTTAACACATATATCGGCCGATATTATCGGACATCTCTAATCTTAAACGCAAAAATTATGACTAAAGGGGTGAAGCTGTATTTTCATTCGCACTTTAATTTTATGGACAGCTTAGTTAAGAAACACATTATTCATTAATTAATTCATTTGAGCACTGGGTAGTTGAATGTACATTCATTCTTCATCAGTTTTTATGATTCCCTTCTTTTGCAGTACATTTGATTAGTATTTATTTTTGTAATCAGCCTGACCTAAGCCTTGATAATAATGTTTGTGATTGACACGTGCTTTCAGAAGAAGTCTGGAGCAATCAATAGTCAGAGAATTTTCTTAAGCGCAAAAAATATGACTAAAGGGGTGAAGCTGTATTTTCATTTGCATTTTAATTTTATTGACAGCTTAGTTAAAGGCCTACTGAAATGAAATGTTCTTATTCAAACGGGGAGAGCAGGTCCATTCTATGTGTCATACTTGATCATTTCGCGATATTGCCATATTTTTGCTGAAAGGATTTAGTAGAGAACATCGACGATAAGCACTGGGTAGTTGAATGTGCATTCATTCTTCCTCAGTTTTTATCAGGGCCGGCCCGTGGTATAGGCAAATGCTAAGGGCGCCGTCCATCAGGGGGCGCCACGCCAGTGCCACAAATGTTGGAGAAAAAAAAAAAAAAAAAAAGTTGATACTAATATTTCTAAATACAAAAAATAATCCCACGTTAATTAAAATGCAAAGTAAAGCCTATTTAATAGAAATATTATTTGTTACAACATTACGCCCCCCCATCTCCCCGCACGGTGCGCCCCCTCCCTTCCCGTATCATGACTCTTACCACATCAAAAAATCAACACAAGATGTCAAAACGGCCAAAACTGTCAGGTGCCCAGGGAAGAAAAAAGAGAAAAGAGGAGAAACGAGAAAAAGACAGAGGTAGCAGGTAGGTAACGTTAGCCTACATGAAATTATTTGTCTGTTACAGAATGTAATAGTAACCTGGCTTTTTAGCATTAAGCTAATGTTACATGATTCGGCAATTGCTAATCAATAAATAGCTAGTTCTGTTTTAACGTCGGGTTAATATTGTGGAGGGGGCTAAATTATTATGGAAAATAATAATGTAGCGTTAGGTAATTACAGTACTCCCACCTTACATTCCTCAGGGACATTTGTATTAGATCTTTTAAGCAGGTGTTTTTTGTTTACATTGTTATTGCCTTCTGGTTAGCTAATGTTTGCCCGGCAGGTAATAGTCACTTTTCCACCCCTTTATATATTAGGTATAGTTGTAAGCCTAGTTGTTAAAGTGCACATCATTAATGTTAATCAAGCAATATCACATGAGAGGGAATGCTGTTTTTTAATTTGAACACTGCTGTGATTCGGTTAAAGATAATCATAACATAACATTCTCATATAATATGTTAATTTGCTTTCTTTAAGTAAAAAAAAAGGTCAAAGACAAATCTATTCGGTTTCTTGTGAGTATATACACTTCACTGCCGATGTGGGGGGGGCACCACCTAAAATCTTGCCTAGGGCGCCAGATTTGTTAGGGCCAGGCCTGGTTTTTATGATTCCCTTCTTTCGCAGTATATTTGATTAGTATTAATTTTTGTAATCAGCCTGACCTAAGCCTTGATAATAATGTTAGTGATTAACACATGCTTTTTAGCAGAAGTCTGGAGCAATAGTCATAATGTTCTTAAGCGCAAAAAATATGACTAAAATGGGTAAAACTGTATTTTCATTTGCACTTTAATCGTATTGACAGTTTAGTTAAGAAACACATTATTTAGTAATTTATTTATTTTAACACTGGGTAGTTGAATGTACATTCATTCTTCCTCAGTTTTTAGGATTCCCTTCTTTCAGAGTATATTTGATAGGTATTTCTTTTTGTAATCAGCCTGACCTAAGCCTCGATAATAATGTTTGTGACAAGGTTTATTCTGTTAAACCGTAAGAATACGATTAAAATCGGGAGTAGGATTACTCATTCAGTGTTAATATTTAAGTGGCCCCTTTGTAATGGAAAAGTTGGGCCTTGAGGTCAAAAAGGTTAAGAACCCTTGTACTACTAACTAAAGGCAGTTTAATAGAAGAAATCCAAGTAAAACTGCTTATAAGTTTGAATTTTGTCACTTTCTAATATAGACATGTAATAAACACACGTTTCAAAACAACTGAGCATGGCAAAAGCGAATGTATCCACACATATCCACCCGAAGAACACGTTTCTATGCAGTTCTCACCGGCTCACACATAGTCCCAGCTAGTGTGGTGAACCTCCGAGCGCACCTCTAAACAACACTAACATCCCACGTTATACCGTCTTATCATGCCGTCACACATCTCCGCTAAAAGTCCTTTCGAAAGAAAATAATAACAACACTGATATGATGGATTATACAGCCACATCAAAACATGGTAGTACAATATGCCGGGGAAATCCATTCGTCTTAGTGGATCTAGCGAGTGATGGTGTAGTTAGTTAGAATAGAATAGAGTTTTATTTGTCATTATTACAGTGAACAGGTTCAAAGAACAACGAAATTGGAGCAGATCCCCTAAGGTGCATACATAATAATTTAGTAATATAAATAGTAAAAAAAAAGAAAGTTTGGGGTCACCCAAACAATTTAGTGGAATAGCCTTCATTTCTAAGAACAAGAATAGACTGTCGAGTTTCAGATGAAAGTTCTCTTTTTCTGGCCATTTTGAGCGTTTAATTAACGCCACAAATGTGATGCTCCAGAAACTCAATCTGCTCAAAGGAAGGTCAGTTTTGTAGCTTCTGTAACGAGCTAAAGTGTTTTCAGATGTGTGAACATGATTGCACAAGGGTTTTCTAATCATCAATTAGCCTTCTGAGCCAATGAGCAAACACATTGTACCATTAGAACACTGGAGTGATAGTTGCTGGAAATGGACCTCTATACACCTATGTAGATATTGCACCAAAAAGCAGACATTTGCAGCTAGAATAGTCATTTACCACATTAGCAATGTATAGAGTGTATTTCTTTCAAGTTAAGACTAGTTTAAAGTTATCTTCATTGAAAAGTACAGTGCTTTTCCTTCAAAAATAAGGACATTGCAATGTGACCCCAAACTTTTGAACGGTAGTATATATATATATATATATATATATACACATATGGATATATGCATGTGTGTGGATATATATACATACATATGCATATATATATATACACATATGCCCATCCATCCATCCATTTTCTACCACTTATTCCCTTCGGGGTCGCTGGAGCCTATCTCAGCTACAATCGGGTGGAAGGCGGGGTACACCCTGGACAAGTCGCCACCTCATCACAGGGCCAACACAGATAGACAGACAACATTCACACACTGGGGCCAATACACGTATGGATATATGCATGTGTGTGGATATAGCCATACATATGCATATATATACATATACATATACATATATGGATATATGCATGTGTGTGGATATATACATATATATAAGATACATATCCTTTTTTTTTTACTATTTATATTACTAAATTATTGTGTATGCAGATTTGAACCTGTTCACTGTAATAATGACAAATAAAACTCTATTCTATTCTATTTCATTCTAACTAAATACACCGTTATTTAGAATAGAATAGACTATTAGAATAGAATAAACTACACAGTTAGCTCAGTTTAGTACACCTAAAGCCCGCCAGAAGGAATGCAGGAGTCTTGGCTGTTGTGGTGCTGTGTGCAGAATGGCGTCCACGGAGTTGCATCCCCGGAGTCTGTCGCGCAGGAGAAGTCGTTTGTGCGGCGAATGAAAATATATGTTGTTTTTTTTGAAAACAGACAAGCTTGCATCCATCCTGAGTGTACTTCCAAGTTCTTAATTCCATCACTTAATTCAATAGTGTTATTAGAGATAATCAATCCACGTAGCTACACACAAAAACACTGTATTAGCCTATACAATAATATACTAAACCTTCCCTAAAAGTGGGCTTTAATCCAAAAACTTCTGTCGGAACAAAGTGGAGCAATATTCTGCAGTCTTTATGGAATTGTGCCCCCAAAAAAGAGATGACGGACAGGCTGGACGCTGCGATGAAGAAAATATAAGCTGGTGCATCCCTTGAGATGTCCCCGCTGTCCGAAGCTTGTCTCCGTGTGTATCGCAGTCCTGTGAAAAGGCTGCTCGCTGTCTGTGAGGAAGCTTCGCATCCCGTGTCGGGATCCTCTCAAAGTGGGGAGTGTCAAGTGGAGCGCAGAGTCTTCTGCGTGCCGCCGAAACACGAGCTCGGCGGGGCGGACTCAGTGGGACTCCCCGTTCACCGAGCTGCCCTCCCCGCGGGGCGAGGACGAGCGAGAGAGCCCCTTCTCCGTGGCTTCCGAGCTGGAGCCGTTCTGGCTGTGGTGGTCGGCGGCGGAGGCGGCGCTGGAGGACGAGGACGCCGACGTGGACGAGGGCTTGGCCTTCTCCTTAAAGTCCGTGATGATGACCGTCAGGTCGCCGACCGTCACCTCCAGGTGCTGGGCGCTGCTGCGGTCGATGTTTTTTAACCTGGGCCTAGAAATAACATCTAATTAGCATCAAAACAGCTCCATCTTGGCGCTCGCTCTCTTACCGCATCTTCTTGTGGCTGTTCCTCTTGAGCGCCGGCTCCTTGTCGCTCTTCTCTCGCTCCACGCGCTCCTTCTTTTCCTTTTTGGGCTGCGGGGGTAACACGAACTGCTGAGTGGCCTGCTGTTGCGAGACGAGCTGGGAGACTGGGCGTGGTTTCCTGGTCGGTGGCGGTATGACAGGACGGGGCAGAGAGAAGTGTGGCAGATTAATGAGGGGGGGAATCATAGTGAGCATGTGGTAATCAGGAGCCAATAATGGCTGCCAGGGCTGCTTAGAGGGGCGGGACCTGAAGTGTTCTTTAAACTGACACTTTGTGCGTGCAGAGTACCGCTACCATAAACATATTCAACTGGGGGCAACATTCTCTCAACCCCAACTGGAATTTGTTGTTTACACCAAAGCTAACAACTAGAGATGTCCGATAATGGCTTTTCTGCCGATATTGTCCAACTCTTAATTACCGATTCCTATATCAACCGATACCGATATATACAGTCGTGGTATTAACACATTATTATGCCTAATTTTGTTGTGATGCCCCGCTGGATGCATTAAACAATGTAGCAAGGTTTTCCAAAATAATTTGAGTTTGAGTTTGAGTTTATTTCGAACATGCAAGCATACAACATGATTTCCAGTTTCTCTTTTCAACATGTTCGAAAAGGAGTAGGAAGAAGCAGAGCTTATTTAATCCTACCCCTTTTCTTTACATAACAGTTGCAAAACTTGTTGTTCACTTCCTGTTCACAATTTTTTCACAATAAACTCCATAAGTAATCACAATAAAAATAAATAAATAAATAATAGTAAGAATTTAATAATAATAATTGGTGAAGTAAGTCATATTTCAACTCAAGTTATGGAAAAAAATGCCATATTTATTATTGAAGTCAAAAAGTGCATTATTTTTTTTACATGCCTCAAAACAGCAGCTTGGAATTTGGGAGGTTGAGGTGGGGGAGGCGAGGGGGGGGTAGCGGGGGGTGTATATTGTAGCGTCCCGGAAGAGTCGTTGCTGCAAGGGGTTCTGGGTATTTGTTCTGTCGTGTTTATGTTGTGTTACGGTGCGGATGTTCTCCCGAAATGGGTTTGTCATTCTTGTTTGGTGTGGGTTCACAGTGTGGCGCATATTTGTAACAGTGTTTAAGTTGTTTATATGGACACCCTCAGTGTGACCTGTATGGCTGTTGACCAAGTATGCATGCATTCACTTGTGTGTGTGAAAAGCCGTAGATATTATGTGACTGGGCCGGCACGCAAAGGCAGTGCCTTTAAGGTTTATTGGCGCTCTGTACTTCTCCCTACGTCCGTGTACACAGCGGCGTTTTAAAAAGTCATAAATTTCACTTTTTGAAACCGATAATTTCCGATATAAGATTTTAAAGCATTTATCAGCCGATAATATCGGCAGTCCGATATTATCGGACATCTCTGCTAACAACTAGGGATGTCCTAGTGTCACAGTGGCTTACACTTGCATCGCATCTCATAAGCTTGACAACACACTGTGTTCAATATTTTCACAAAGATAAAATAAGTCATATTTTTGGTTCATTTAATAGTTAAAACAAATTTACATTATTGCAATCAGTTGATAAAACATTGTCCTTTACAATTATAAAAGCTTTTTACAAAAATCTACTACTCTGCTTGCATGTCAGCAGACTGGGGTAGATCCTGCTGAAATCTATCTATTGAATGAATAGAGAATCGTTTTGAATCGGGAAAAAATTGTTTTTATATCGAGAATAAAGTGTTGAATTGAAAAAAAAAAAAAAGATTTTGAATCGAATCGTGACCCCAAGAATTGATACTGAATCGAATCGCTTTGACAGTATTTCCACACTCACCCATTCACACACTGATGGCGGGAGCTGCCATGCAAGGCGCTAACCAGCAGCCATCAGGAGCAAGGGTAAAGTGCCTTGCCCAAGGACACAACGGACGTGACTAGGATGGTAGAAGGTGGGGATTGAACCCCAGTAACCAGCAACACTCCCGATTGCTGGCCCGGCCACTCTACCAACTTCGCCACGTCGTCCCCGTATATATATATATATATATATATATATATATATATATATATATATATATATATATATATATATGAATAAGAATCACGATTCGGATGTGAAGCTATGTCTTTGTGCACTCCTAGTCCGACACTGAGTGTTATTACTTCATTACTCCGGTACTCTTGTTTTGTTCTGTATATTGTACAGTATTTTGTATATTGTACATAATTGCTTATTGTTTTTATTGGATAGTAGTCTGTTTATTTCAATTCTTATTTTCTACCTTCATTACTTATTGTGTGATTCATTTTTTTCCATATTTGTTTCCACTACCGCACCTTAAGTTGGAGTCCTTAATCCCGTTATATGCAAATATAATGACAAAAAAAGTCCATTCAATTCAATTCTATTCTATTCTAGTCAATTGTGTGGTACTTCTTCACTGTTTCAGAGAAAAAAAATGTGTGTGCTATTTGCGGCAAGGAGAAAAAAATATCGAGCTTCAACACATCAAATATTATCAACCACCTGAAATAGTGCCACAAAGGTGTTTTGAAAGCCCTCAAAAAGAATGTGCACAAAATACAGTTAAATATCAATAAATAAATAAAAAGTTATTGGTATGAGAATAAAAACTATCTGTATCGGCCTGAGAAAGAAAGAAAAAATCTGCAACCCTGGTCATTGGTGTTGTGTGGTGTCATTGTCGAGGGCTACATAAGTGCTTCCAAAACTGGGGGAGCTGCGGTTTACCTAGGGCAGGGGTGGGCAATTAATTTTTACCGGGGGCCGCATGAGCAACCCGAGCACTGCTGGAGGGCCACATCGACAATATTTCAATTAAATTTTGCTCAATATTATTTTTGATACATACCGTAAGATAAATAATAATAATAATAATTAATAATAATAGTAATACTTCAACATAGTGTGTGTAACAGCATTCCGTGACTAATATAAATACATTAACATTAATAATAAATGACAGTAAAATAAGCACACGTATGACTGAGGAGTCATAGTGTAACTTTGTGTGGTGTTTGAGTTGTCCGACTTTTTGTGTGGCCATAAACGCACCAGTGGTTTAGTGCTATGCGTGTTGGTGACAGATGACAAGTTGGTTTTGGCCTGGTTTGTACGGCAGAAAATGACTAGTTTTTCGAGATAGAAGTGTTTTACTCATGTTTTTGGTGTGGTTATGTCCGAATATAAACAGTTTTGCTCAATAAAGTGATCGATATAATTCCTATCCTCGAAGCATCTCGATAGACGTTACAATAATTGAACGGTATTCAATTGAACGGTGTTGACGAACACCGTTAGGGCCGCTTGTTGTCACTGTCACTCAGAGTTGCATTGCAAAATTACATAGAATAAATATGTTTATTTTGTTTAGAATTCAGATGGGATTTGATTTGGTGCGCGGCATATATTTGCTGCGCGCAGCGGACGCTTGAGCAGTGCGCAATTGCGCAGGCACGCACCTTAGAGGGAACGTTGCTTTGCAGTCCATGTCTTGTTGAAAACACGCCATTCGTCATCAACTTTTCTCTTTTTAGCGTCTCGGGTGTAAACCGTGCATCACTTGTCGCTGCATGTGCACCTTCACTCGCAGGTTACACACGGACACACGCCCGTAAATAATACTTTTCAAAATAAAAGCAGCACAGTTGTATTGCGCGCACGACATAGATGTTTTTTCAACTTTATTTTGTAATTTGTGATTGCAGCTGTTCACATTCACTCACAATCACGCACACGCATACGTCCACACGGAAGTAATACAAATAACGATTTTTAAAACAAAAGCAGCACCTTTGTATTGCGCACTCGACATAGATACTTTTTTAAATTTATTTTGTAATTTATAATTGGCCTCACGCGGGCCGGACAGGGACGCACAAAGGGCCGGATGCGGCCCGCGGGCCGCAGAATGCCCAGGTCTGACCTAGGGGGACATGAATTGTACTCCAGTAGCAGAATGGTAGTTTTCCAACATGATAACGAGCCCAAAACACACCTACTGTACATTTTCAATCTAAGCAGTGGTAAACGTGGGCGAAGATAAACCTGTATTCTTTCCACGGCGCGTGTGTGTGTGTGTGTATGTGTGTGTGTGTGTGTGTGTGTGTGTGTGTGTGTGTTTGGTAGCTGGCAGGAGCCCAAGCCGAGAGGCAAGTGTGCTGAAAAGGCCATCTGTTGAGACACGCATCTAGTGCCCACACGCATGCACGCAAACACACTATCATAACATGAACTCGCGTGACGCTACACTGAAGATGGCTCGCTAAAAACATGCAACATGATGCCTTCCATAAACATGAAACTGACAAACAAGCAACATTTCCAAGCGCTTGATGCCGTTTATTCAAATATCGTGTGCAGCGTTTAACAAGCCACGTCACTAATACGGTGGCCATTTGGGCATTAACTCGGTGGCAGTAACATTTTCAGTGAACTTATTAATTTAAGGTCACAAACTGCACCCCCACTCCACGCCTTTATCACAGCTTGATTCCCCTTAAGGGCGATGGACGGCTAAGTAGCGCTTATACAGCAGCAGCCGGCCTCCATATCTCCCACTCCCTCCCCCTGTTGCAAGTTTTGTTGATTCCATGTAACTTGTTTATGTATGGTATGGCTATGAGTTTTTTTTTTCTTGGCCTCAGTCCAGACCCTATCCCTGGAGTCAGAATCAGTATCAGAATCCCTTTATTGTCATTGTATGGAAACAACTAATTTGGACAGCAACTGTACAGCAATCCAATTGCAATCAAAGTGGAAAAGTGTTCTGTGGTCTGACGAGTACACATTTCAAATTGTTTTTGGAAACTGTGGACGTCGTGTCCTCCGGACCAAAGAGGAAAAGAACCATCCGGATTGTTCTAGGCGCAAAGTGTAAAAGCCAGCATGTGTGATGGTATGGGGGTGTATTAGTGCCCAAGACATGGGTAACTTACACATCTGTGAAGGCACCATTAATGCTGAAAGGTACATACAGCTTTTGGAGCAACATATGTTGCCATCCAAGCAACGTTACCATGGACGCCCCTGCTTATTTCAGCAAGACAATGCCAAGCCACGTGTTACATCAACGTGGCTTCATAGTAAAAGAGTGCGGGTACTAGACTGGCCTGCCTGTAGTCCAGACCTGCCTCCCATTGAAAATGTGTGGCGCATTATGAAGCCTAAAATAGCAGAAGGGAGACCCCCGGACTGTTGAACAACTTAAGCTGTACATCAAGCAAGAATGGGAAAGAATTCCACCTGAGAAGCTTCAAAAATGTGTCTCCTCAGTTCCCAAACCTTTACTGAGTGTTGTTAAAAGGAAAGGCCATGTAACACAGTGGTGAACATGCCCTTTCCCAACTACTTTGGCACGTGTTGCAGCCATGAAATTCTAAGTTAATTATTATTTGCAAAAAAATTAAGTTTATGAGTTTGAACATCAAATATGTTGTCTTTGTAGTGCATTCAATTGCATATGGGTTGAAAAGGATTAGCAAATTATTGTATTCCGTTTATATTTACATCTAACACAATTTCCCAACTCATATGGAAACGGGGTTTGTAGAGGTGGCTGGTTGCATCAGCTCTGCTCTTTTAATGACTTTAATGTCTTTTGATGTTTCCCTCTTACACACATGTTTATGTGTACTATGGCTTTGAGTTGTTTTTTCCCTTGGCCTCAGTCTGGACCCCCTCTCCAGGGGCCCAGGCTTACACCGTTTTGTTTTTTTCTCTCACCCCCTTTGTTTACTTGTATCTCACCTTTTTTGTAAGGGGCACCGGAAGTTGGCAGACCCGTCAGCGATCCTGTTCTGTCTCCCTGTAATGTTTGTCTGATCTTGAATGGGATTGTGCTGAAAATTTAAATTTCCCCTTGGGGATTAATAAAGTATTTTTGATTCTGATTCTGATTCTTAAAAGCACTTTTATTAAAGTTATTGCAAAGTGCTTCATAAAAACACCCGTTTTAGTCAGGGGAAAATCGGTCGTTAGCGATAACTACACTGCAAAAACTGAAATCTAAGTAAGATTAAATATCTCAAATTAGGGTGATATTTGCTTATTTTCTGTCTGATAAGATAATTCTTCTGACTAGGCAGATTTTATGTTAGAGTGTTTTACTTGTTTTAAGTGTTTTGGTCCGAAATGATGTCAGTAAGATATTACAGCTTGTTGCTGAGATTTGATGAGCTATATTGAGTAAAACATGCTTGAAACTAGAATATCAAAGCTGTGTCATCAACACTCACAAGTATAAAACTACTTTTTCAAAGTAATACCAGGTACTTTCTTATTTCAAGCATGAAAAAAAAAAAATCATGACTTTGACACAATTGTGTCTCATAATTCAAACGGATGACGGCCAAATGGACTTTGCTGTTTCATTTTCAATGAAACAATAGAAAATACGTACTCATATAGTAGTACAGTTGGCACAGTACAGTAAACTGACAGTTAATATTTAAACATTTAACATTTCTAACAATTTTGAACAGAAATAGTTCATGCACATTCAGATAAATTCTTCAAAATTACAATTAAAAAAATTTGGGCCGGGGGCCAGGCTGTATATATGCGCACTAATTGACTGAAAGAGCACGCACTTGGCGCGATGATGTCATGTTATCCATGGAAAAATGCATTTTTAGACAATATGATTTGCCTAGGAGACCCCGAGAGTAACAAGCGGTTGCCTTGTTGCCTCTCCATTAAGAACAATAAATTAGTTTTTAGTATAAGTTTGCTGGTTTCAAGAAATGTAATGCCGAGCGCATATCATTATGTCAAGATAATGGCACTAGCATTTACTTAATGTAAGAATATTTTTCAACATATTGAGCAAAAAGGTCTCTTTTTTTAAACCAAGAAAAGTGCACTTGTTATTAGTGAGAATATACTTATTTTAAGGTATTTTTGGGTTTATTGAAGTTAGCTAATTTGACTTGTTTTGGAAAGTCTTGACAAGCCAAATTTTCTTGTTCTTTTGGCAGATAATTTTGCTTAGTTCAAATAAAATACCCCTCATTTTTGTATTTTTTTTTTCTTGTTTTTGAACACTGACTTTTTGCAGTGTAACTAGGGATGATACTCGAAACCGGTTTTCCCGGTTGTTCGATAAGAAAAGAACCGAGTCCTCGGACTCGAATCCCTTTTTAAAAACCGGTACCCGTTATCGAGACCACTATAGTAAAGAAAAAGAGTTGGTTCTATATTCGAACCCCTCGGAACGAATCCCGTCCTGACCAGAAATGCTCCGAGTGACATCACAAGAAATCAGTCACGTAGCTCAGTCATTAGGCGCAGATAGCGAAAGCAGGAAAAAAATGGACGGGAAAAAGCGCTCCAAGGGGTAATAAAGTTCAAAACAAAAGGTATAATCCAATGAATAACTTTACTGGGAGATTTGAGCAGACTACAAATACATGACCAACACTTTTACGACCAACCGGAAACATAGCAACCAGGCTAGCAACGCACCTCCTTTACGGCAGCTGTCGCAACGTTCTTACAGCAACCGCAGCACATACATATATATACAACATATATGACATGATCTCCCTTTTTCAACTTTTGTTTTTTATTTCCTTGTAAACAAAACAAAATCACACTGTATATGTGTTGTCTGTCTAATTATAAATAATGCAGACGAGGCGTGTTGGCTGAGTTCTTGACGTTTACTTTCACGGGTGACGACATGCAACAACACTTTTCGGGGCTACCGCGCATGCTCGTCACTCCCGTTGCATGATGGGTAGTGTAGTTGTTATATTCCCTAGCTCGTAACATCTTTCCCCCTATAAAGAAATAATGTTAACTCAATAAAGTGTATTTCTTTTTTTAGCTTTAACTTTTCCTTTTTTAGCATTGTAACCACATTTGCAAACAACTTTTCTCTTCATAGAATTTTCTTTCAATAAAGAAATAAAGTGCAAAAATGTGAAAGCATCATAACAAACAGTTATGTCAAATAGCAGCAGAAGTGCACTTTTTGGAGAGCTGTATTATTTCCAGTTTTGTGCCCAAGGGACTGATTTTATTTAACACTATATTATTATTTATACACCTATAGTGATCACAGAGACAGGTTGTTTTTGTGTTACTGTATATATTTGTTTTTCTGAAAAATCCCACTTAATATACTTTGGGTAACAACAGTCAATATATTTTTTTTATTTTTTTTTAGGGGGGTAACAGTCAATATTTATTTATTTTTTAGATTAAATAGTTTTCTTATATAATAAAAGTGAGCTTTTGTTAAACCAAATATTGTGTGTTTTTTTCCATATACAACAACCTATCTGGACTCGATAAGAGAATCGATAAGGAATCGGTTCGATAAGAGGATTCGATAATAGACTCGAACTCGATAATTTCTTATCAATCATCATCCCTAAGTGTAAGACAACCTTTTTTAGTCAGCTAAATTAACACTGGTTGTTGGAGTGAAATTAAACTGGCCCCACCGGCTTCCATGGCGGCGTCCTTTAATACAGTGGATCGGTCTTGAGCCGCCGACACATGAAGCAAACCGTCGCTTTCCTTGACAAACCTGATACTCCTCGAGCACACGTCACAAAGCTTGTTTTGTGGGTCGAGGAGCGAGCGCAAAACACAGATTGTCTTTCCTGCCTCGGGGGCTAAAACGGCGCCGGCTGGCAGAAACCTAAACACTCCTCCGGAGGGTGACAAATGCGCTCATTCGATCGCATTATAAGACAAACTCGTATTGTGAATGTTTTGGAATGAAAGGCAGTCAATAACCTGGAGGTGAAAGAGGAGACAGACAATCTAATAATAGCGCGGCCGGGCTAAACAGAGAAGCGTCTGCAAACTCCATCAAAAGGTTGTTATCTCCGCACTGCATTAGGAATTACGTGTGCAATTGATTTTTTAGCAGAAATGTGGAAAAAGACTGACAAATCTGCCCGGCAACACGCATCATTTTAAACCACTCTCGACGTGTCCGGTCCTGCAGGAGTGTAAATGTTACCACTAATCCCTCACACTCACTTTACGGGCAGGGGAACTCTGGTTAACCCCTGCCCAAATTCGTCACAATGGTCGCACTCCTCTTCCACGTCGCTGCACCCCCTCGCTCCTACCGACGCACCCCCTGACCCCCGTGCACTTCAACATGTGGCTGGACAAGAATGGCGGCGCTCTAAAACGTCGTTATGGAGGAGTGGAAGCTGTTAAAGCTGCCAACGGCAGAGGGGGTGCGTAATGGAGGTCTAATGGTCATCGACAGCAGTGTGAGGGCGTTTTAGGTACCAAATCAATGGAGCCCTCAGACGGTTTTAAACCAGAACTTTTCAAGGTACATCATGGCAAACCTAGAAAACCGATGTTGGTTTGAGGGTTAAAAACCTTTTTTTTCTTCTTTTATGAAGATGCTCAAGCCTCTCACTTTGACAAAAGCTGTTATAAACTGCCCATTAATTCTTTTTTTTTTTTAATTGTGTGAATGCTCCAAAGCATTAAGTATTAACAAAATACTAACCACAAAGGCCTGGGCGATAAAATTATAAATTAGAGTGTTTATTGCAGACGATTTATGCTTTTTCTCCTTTTGCCACCACACTGCAAAAACTGAAATCAAAGTAAGATGAAATATCTCAAATAAGGGTGATATTTGCTTATTTTCTGTCTGATAAGATCATTCTTTTCACTAAGCAGATTTTATGTTAGAGTGTTTTACTTGTTTTAAGTGTTTTGGTTAGAGATGTCCAATATTATCGGCCGATAAATGCTTTAAAATGTATTATCGGAAATTACCGGTATCGTTTTTTTTATTATCAGTATCGGTTTTTATTTTTTTATTAAATCAACATAAAAAACACAAGATACACTTACAATTAGTGCACCAACCCAAAAAACCTCCCTCCCCCCATTTCTTTCTGTTATTAATATTCTGCTTCCTACATTATATATCAATATATATCAATACAGTCTGCAAGGGATACAGTCCGTAAGCACACATGATTGTGCGTGCTGCTGCTCCACTAATAGTACTAACCTTTAACAGTTCATTTTACTCATTTTCATTAAGTACTAGTTTCTATGTAACTGTTTTTATATTGTTTTACTTTCTTTTTTATTCAAGAAAATGTTTTTAATTTACTTATCTTATTTTATTTGTATTTATTTTTTTAAAAAGGACCTTATCTTCACCATACCTGGTTGTCCAAATTAGGCATAATAATGTGTTAATTCCACAACTGTATATATCGGTATCGGTAATTAAGAGTTGGACAATATCGGAATATCGGATATCGGCAAAAAGCCATTATCGGACATCCCTAGTTTTGGTCCTAAATGATCTCAGTAAGATATTACAGCTTGTTGCTGAGATTTGATGACCTATATTGAGTAAAACATGCTTGAAACTAGAATATCCACTATTGCAAAGCTGTGTCATCAACACTCACAAGTATAAAACTGCTTTTTCAAAGTAATCATTTCTTATTTCAAGCATGAAATAAAAAAATCATGACTGACACAATTTTGTGTCATAATTAAAACAGATGGACTTTGCTGTTTTATTTCCAATGAAACAATAGAAAATATGTACTTTTATAGTAGTACACTTGGCACAGTACAGTAAACTGACAGTTAATATTTAAACATTTAACATTTCAAACAATTTTGAACAGAAATAGTTCATGCACATTCAGATAAATTCTTCAAAATTACAATTAAAAAAAAAATTCTCCGGGGGCCGGGCTGTAAATATAAATAAATAAATAAATAAATATATATATATATATATATATATATATATATATATATATATATATATATATATATATATATATATATATATATTCCTTGCGCACTAAATGACTGAAAGAGCACGCGATGATGTCATGTTATCGATGGGAAAATGCCTTTTTAGACAATATGATTTGCCTGAGCGGCTAGGAGACCCCGAGAATAACAAGCGGTTGCCTTGTTGCCTTTCCATTAAGAAAAATAAACTAGTTTTTAGTATAAGTTTGCTGGTTTCAAGAAATGTAATGCCGAGCGCATATCATTATGTCAAGATAATGGCACTAGCATTTACTTCATTTAAGAATATTTTTCAACATATTGAGAAAAAAGGTCTCATATTTGTTTTTTCTATCAAGAAAAGTGCACTTGTTATTAGTGAGAATATACTTATTTTAAGGTATTTTGGGGTTCATTGAGGTTAGCTAATTTTGCTTGTTTTGGAAAGTCTTGACAAGCCAAATTTTCTTGTTATATTGGCAGATAATTTTGCTTAGTTCAAGTAAAATACCCCTCATTTTTTATTTTTTTCCTCTTGTTTTTGAACACTGACTTTTTGCAGTGCAGATGCTTCCGTAGCTTACGCGCTCCACCATATTTCCTTAGTGGAGCTTCACATGCCCATCAAAACATGGCTAATGCTAACGCAAACGAGAGCAAGACGTTTGTTCCAAAGAAAATAAGTGTCGTCAGTGGTTTGGTTTTGCGGCAACAGGCGTGGAACAAATGATTGTGAGCTGCAAAGTTTGCTTAAAAAAAAGGCAGCAGCACAACAAACCTATTCCAGCATCTTAAACCGTAGCATCCAGCCGAGTGGTGGAGATGCAACCCTTAACAAGGCGAACAAGACTATAACAACAAATTCCAGCTAAAAAGCAGCTTACTGTGGTGGAATCATTTACACAAGGTACCATGTATGATGAGAAAGAAGCACATAAAAGAACGATCACTAAAGCGGTCGCTCTGCGCGTCGCTAAAGATTTGGTGCCCAAACAGTGGAAAAGCCTGCGTTTATAGAGACCTCTGAATGCTACATTTTTATTTAAACAAGTATTTTATTCAAGACAGAATACCGGTACTTAAGTTTGTACTTAACAATCTTAAATGTTAGAATTTATTTATTTGCATGCAATGCTATGCTACATTTTTATTTACATAAGTATTTTATTCAAGACTAAAGTTTTGCATCCCAAAAGAAACTCTAAATTAAATAAATTTATTTGATTGGGACAATCACATTGAATTACACCTGTTTAGTTGTAGGCCTGTGTGATATGGCCGACAAATAAAATCCCCAATTTTTTCACAAATTATTTTTTTTACAATTTTTTCCCTATATTTTTTTAAAGAAACCCATCTATCTATCTATTTTCTACCGCTTGACCCTCTCGGGGTCGCGGGGGGTGGTGCTGGAGCCTATGACAGACATAATTCAAAACCCATTTTTATTTTATTGGATCAAAAACTAGTAGATTGAAATGACACTGCATTAGGGTTGTACGGTATACCGCTACTAGTATAGTATCGCGGTACTAATGAATCAAAAACGGTACTATACTCATATTTTGTATTTATTTTTTTGCAGGCATGACGGCGCGTCGTCGTCACGTCATGACATTGCTGGTTTTACGAGCAGAGGAGCATGTTCGGCAGCGCACAATCACAGAGTACTTAGAAGCAGACACAGTGTGTAGACAGAAAAGGCAGAATGGATGCAATTTTGGCTTAAAAATTTAAGATAAAGGTGAAACTATAACACTGAAACGCCTTCAGGACGAGGTGCTTTAAAACATGGCTAGCTAGTAAGTGGCTAATGTCCATCCACAATCGGCAGTGTTTTAGCTACTTTTAAATGACTAATCCTCGCCTCCATGGCGACAAATAAAGTGAGTTTCTTTACAAGTATCATCCCTGCAGGAGGAGGAATAGCTAAACATGCTTCACTACACACCGTAAGAGGACACAATAGCTCACCAACGTCACAATGTAAACAAATGCCATGGGTGGACCTGGCATCCACTGTAATGATACCAAGTACAACAGCGTATCTCGTCGATACTACTATGATTACATCAATATTTTTTATTGTCACAAAAACTTTAAAAAAAAAAAAAAAAAAAAATCATACTGTGTTTATAAACTCAGGAAATATGTCCCTGAACACATGAGAATTTAAATTATGACCAATGTATGATCCTGTAACTACTTGATATCGCATCAATACCTAAATTTGTGGTATTATACAAAACTAATGTAAAGTATCAAACAACAGAAGAATAAGTGATTATTACATTTTAACATAAGTGTAGATAGAACATGTTGAAACTGAAAATAAACAGATATTAACAGTAAATGAACAAGTGGATTAATAATCCGTTTTTACAGCTTGTCCTTTATAATGTAAACAAAATAATAGAATGAGAATGACACAATACGTTACTGCATATGTCAGCAGACAAATTAGGAGCCTTTGTTTGTTTACTTACTACTAAAAGACAAGTTGTCTTGTATGTTTACTATTTTATTTAAGGACAAAATTGTTCTTTGATTGCAATAAGAAACATATGTTTGATGCACCTTAAAATGTTTTTGTTAAAATAAAGCCAATAATGCAATTCTTTTGTGGTCCCCTTTATTTAGAAAAGTATGGAAAATTATGGAAATACATTTTGGTACCGGTACCAATATGACAACCCTACACTGCATACATTGCATCTAACACTGAGCAAATTCTAATTTTTATAATGTTGTTGTTTTTTTACTGGATATAAACTATACTTTTTATGGAATAATTTTCTAATAATTAGATTAAGAGCTTACTTAAGGAAGCAATACTTTTGCTCGAATATAATAATTCTGTTAACAAAAAAGCAGCATTGCACATTGCATGCAAATAATCGTAAATAAAAACAAAATACAATGATTTGCAAATCCTTTTCAACCTATATTCAATTGAATAGACTGCAAAGACAAGATACTTAACATTTGAACTGGAAAACTTTGTTATTTTTTGCAAATTTTAGCTCATATGGAATTTGATGCCTGCAACATGTTTCAAAAAAGCTGACACATGTGGCAAAAAAGACTGAGAAAGTTGAGGAATGCTCATCAAAAACTTATTTGGAACATCCCAAAGGTGAACAGGCTAATTGGGAACAGGTGGGTGCTATGATTGGGTATAAAAGCAGCTTCCATGAAATGCTCAGTCATTCACAAACAAGGATGGGGCGAGGGTCAACACTTTGTGAACAAATGCATGAGCAAATTGTCCAACAGTTTAAGAACAACATTTCTCAACCAGCAATTGCCCGGAATTTAAAGATTTAACCATCTACAGTCCGTAATATCATCAAAATGTTCAGAGAATCTGGAGAAGTCACTGCACGTAACATTGAATGCCCGTGACCTTGGATCCATCAGGCTGTACTGCATCAAAAAGCGACATCAGTGTGTAAAGGACATCACCACATGGCCTCAGGAACACTTCAGAAAACCACTGTCAGTAACTACAGTTGGTCGCTACATCTGTAAGTGCAAGTTAAAACTCTACTATGCAAAGCGAAAGCCATTTATCAACAACACCCAGAAACGCCGCCGGCTTCGCTGGGCCCGAGCTCATCTAAGATGGACTGATGCAAAGTGTAAAAGTGTTCTGTGATCTGACGAGTCCACATTTCAAATTGTTTTTGGACGGCGTGTCCTCCGGACCAAAGAGGACAAGAACCATCCGGATTGTTATAGGCGCAAAGTTCATAAGCCAGCATCTGTGATGGCATGGGGGTGTATTAATGCCCAAATCATTATATTCTGTTTTTATTTACCATTTACACGATGTGCCAACTTCACTGGTTTTGGGTTTTGTAGTTTTTTTCTGTCAAAATACATTTAGTAAGTACTTCATTGATGCATATTACTTCCGAGGCCTTCCGCGGGCCAGATCTGGCCCCCGGGCCTTGAGTTTGACACATACACTACCGTTCAAAAGTTTGGGGTCACATTGAAATGTCCTTATTTTTGAAGGAAAAGCACTGTACTTTTCAATGAAGATAACTTTAAACTAGTCTTAACTTTACAGAAATACACTCTATACATTGCTAATGTGGTAAATGACTATTCTAGCTGCAAATGTCTGCTTTTTGGTGCAATATCTACCGTAAATATCTACCGTAATTTTCGGACTATAAGCCGCACCTGACTATAAGTCGCACCAGCTAAATTTAGGGGAAAATACAGATTGCTCCATATATAAGCCGCACCCGACTATAAGCCGCAGGGTTTTGATGTGCAATTAGCGTAGTATATAGGGGTTCCTGCTACCACGGAGGGGATTGTCGGGACAGAGATGACTGTTTGGGAACGCAAAGCGTCCCATTTATTAACTATAAATCTTTCAATCATTCAATCAAACTTTCACATCTTTGACATGGCGAACAATATTCGTGCAGAGTACAAATAATACAACAGTGCAAAGTAATACAAAGTGCTCGCCTGTACGTTATCAAAATAACCAGCCTAAGTCAGTCTTTAATCATTGTGTCATCGTCTTCCTCCTGCGTACTAAAACCACCGAAATCCTCTTCGTCGGTGTCGGAGAAGAACAGGCCGTAAATAAGCCGCACCTTTGTATAAGCCGCAGGGACCAGAACGAGGGGAAAAAGTAGCGGCTTATAGTCCGGAAATTACGGTACATAGGTGTATAGAGGCCCATTTCCAGCAACTATCACTCCAGTGTTCTAATGGTACAATGTGTTTGCTCATTGGCTCAGAAGGCTAATTGATGATTAGAAAACCCTTGTGCAATCATGTTCACACATCTGAAAACAGTTTAGCTCGTTACAGAAGCTACAAAACTGACCTTCCTTTGAGCAGATTGAGTTTCTGGAGCATCACATTTGTGGGGTCAATTAAACGCTCAAAATGGCCAGAAAAAGAGAACTTTCATCTGAAACTCGACAGTCTATTCTTGTTCTTAGAAATGAAGGCTATTCCACAAAATTGTTTGGGTGACCCCAAACTTTTGAACGGTAGTGTATATATATATATATATATGCAGTATATGTGTTTATTATTTGCGCACTGTTGACTAATGGCGCTCCGGAAATTTGGCTGAAAAAATAAGTACTTTGATCAATGAAACAGCGCTGCCAAAACCGGATGTTGTGATGACATAAGCAATACGCAAGGGGTTGTCTGGATCAGAGGCAGCATGTCCGCGATGTGGACGCACCAAAATATCTGAAATATACCCGCGAACAGTGATCTTCAAAATTGAAGACGGCAGTGGCGGCTTTTAAGGAGAGAAAAGCCCTCAGTAGCGCAAAGCGTGACATCAGGCTTCTCTGCAGCCGAAGTAAAGAGTCACTAAACAAAAGTACTGTCTACAACAATAGAGCAAAACAATGTTATGTAAAAAAAATATATATGTTAATACTAGAATGAATAATAACAGATTTGTTTTAAATGTATGCATAATTTTTTTTGTTTTGCCTTTTTAAAGAAAATAATATGCATCATAGCAAATAATGTGATGACATATTGACCACACCCCCACCGCCACAGATATCTCTGCAATCTAGGGCGGGGGTCACCAACCTTTTTGAAACCAAGAGCTACTTCTTGGGTACTGATTAATGCGAAGGGCTACCAGTTTGATACACACTTAAATAAATTGCCAGAAATAGCCAATTTGCTGAATTTACCTTTAACTCTATGTTATCATTAATAATTAATGATATTTACACTTAATTGAAAGGTTTAAAAGAGGAGAAAACACGAAAAAAATGACAATTCAATTTTGAAACATAATTTATCTTCAATTTCGACTCTTTAAAATTCAAAATTCAACCGAAAAAAAAAAGAGAAAAACTAGCTAATTCGATTCTTTGAAAAAATTAAAAAAATAATTTATGGAACATCATTAGTAATTTGTGGGGTCAATTAAAGGCTCAAAATGGCCAGAAAAAGAGAACTTTCATCTGAAACTCGACAGTCTATTCTTGTTCTTAGAAATGAAGGTTATTCCACAAAATTGTTTGGGTGACCCCAAACTTTTGAACGGTAGTGTAAATCCTAGAGTAATCCCACCCTTTCCAAGGAATTCCTTTGGCGAAAATGTACCGCTCGACTCAATATTTGCTAATTCAGGATCTCTCACACATTGTGTGCTAAAAATGGCTTTGTACAGCGAACAAACAAACCCACACTGCTGTTGCTGCTGCATTCATCCCACATCACACTTCTGTTATGATTGTAAGATGGTTGCGAAAGAGCTTATTTTATGCCTCGTCGCACATTCTCCTCTCGGGTGTGGGCGTGCGTGTGTCAAGAACCGCTTGTGTGTGTGTGTGTGTGCGCGTGTGTGTTCTACCAGCAGGTAGTGGCTCCTCCAACCTGGTGATTAATGTCTCTCTGCCTGTACATGCTAGCATTTTGTGTGTGTGTGTGTGTGTGTGTGTGTGTGGCGACAGATGGCTTGTCGCGTCCCGTGGTTTATGACACCTTTTAGACAGCCCGCCAGGCCACGCTGTGCCTTTCCCTTTAGAGCTGAATGTCATGCATCAGTGTCAGCGCCGTCATTACAGGCTTATCACGTCGCCGTAATCTTGAGCCACACTGACGCGCCCACGGCACGCTTCATTGTCCCCCCGGTGTACGTTCGCCATTTGTATGCTGCGTGGGCAATGAAAGCGCTAACCTGCAGAAGGGTGTGTTTAGTAAGGAGAGGACGATCAAACACACGGTTCAGCTGTGCCATGTCTGTTTGACCGGAACGACGCATGTTCACAGATGCACCTCGTGTTGTTGTGTGACTGCTAGGGGAGTCAAGTCTATTTTTGCATGGGATCTGGAGATTGGTATGATATGCTGTGATGTATTACAGCCCTGATATCATGCTCTATTTGTCAACAGAGGTGCTCGGTTTTTGTACGCCCCGCTTGCTTGTCGTTTCATTCGGTTATCGGACGGCCAAACATTGTGCTTTTGCCTATTACTGCGTTGAATTGCACAAATAAAGAATCCCACAAGTTGGGCACTCAGTCTCTGCAAATAAGTCACCATTGGGGACAAAGAAAGTTGCCATTCCGAGCACTTATAGGGGAACTGCACTTTTGTTTTTTAAATGTTGCCTATTGTTCACAAGCCTCATTAGAGACAAGAAGACAAAACTTGTTTTTTTTCCATTCTAACATATCCTACGAAGTGAGACCTACACTGTTACAATGTCCATTTCTCAGATGATATAATTGTTGATGACTGAAGTATGCTGATAGCAACCCAATCTCTTTTTCTGGCCATTTTGAGCATTTAATTGACCCCACAAATGTGATGCTCCAGAAACTCAATCTGCTCAAAGGAAGGTCAGTTTCGTAGCTTCTGTAACGAGCTAAAGTGTTTTCAGATGTGTGAACATGATTGCACAAGGGTTTTCTAATCATCAATTAGCCTTCTGAGCCAATGAGCAAACACATTGTACCATTAGAACACTGGAGTGATAGTTGCTGGAAATGGGCCTCTATACACCTATGTAGATATTGCACCAAAAAGCAGACATTTGCAGCTAGAATAGTCATTTACCACATTAGCAATGTATAGAGTGTATTTCTTTCAAGTTAAGACTAGTTTAAAGTTATCTTCATTGAAAAGTACAGTGCTTTTCCTTCAAAAATAAGGACATTTCAATGTGACCCCAAAGTTTTGAACGGTAGTGTACACACACACACACACACACACACACACACACACACACACACACACACACACACACACACACACACACACACACACACACACACACACACACACACACACACACACACACACACACACACACACACACACACACACACACACACACACACACACACACACACACACACACACACACACGTATATATACACAAAACCCAAAACCAGTGAAGTTGGCACATTGTGTAAATCGTAAGTAAAACAGACTACAATGATTTGCAAATCCAAATCATAATCTAATTCTTGAGTATGGAAAATGGTAAATTGTTCTTTGAGTGAAGCAAGAAAAACACAATGTGTTTAATGCCCTTTAAAATTTTAACCTTCTAAAATTGTTCTCTGAGTGCAATAGGAAACATGTGTTTATTGTACTGTAAGATTCTCTGTTAAAATAAAGCGTAGTTTTGTAGTTCCCTTTATTTGGAAAAGTATCGAAAAGTATCGATATAAATTTTGGTACCGGTACCAACTTATACCCTAGTCAGTGCCAAAAAAAATGCCGGATTCGGTTCCCAACAAGAGACGCTTGCCAACAAGTCAGATTTCTATTCCCTCTCCATTCAATGTCTGTTTTATAACACAAAGTTAGAGTCACCTTTGGAGTTTCCACTGTGTCTAAAAGCACGCACACCTAATTAAAGCCCGAGGACACACCAGTATGCTCACAACCTTTCATCTAAATGACTAAAATGCTGATTGGTTCACAGGCGGCTTGTTTGTTTATGCAGCACTGATGAAAGCCGCACATCAGTCAGCCTGTCATGCAGCAGAGGACGCGCTGGGTTACTGCAGAGAGCAAGCAAACATGAGGGCTTGCGGGAGAAGTCAAACAAAACAAAAAAACGGATAGAACGGCGACTATAGCGGCTGTGACCTGCAGCATGTAGCCACTTGTGGCCCTGACTTTTCGGAGTGCTGTGGGGTGAATTAACTAATATTTGCCTGTGATATACATCTTATTTGAAATACGAAGGTGACGCGTAAGGTGAAAAATAACTGGGGTTTTTGGCCTTAGGGAAGTACAGTCAGGTTTTGTTTTAAAATATTGTGTTTGTATACCGTCTCATTTATTGAGTGGCCAAACATTGTGCCTAATTAATAGAGGTGGGAATCTTTGGGCACCTCACGATTCGATTATGATTCAGGAGCTACGATTTGACTAAAAATCGATTATTGATGCATCATTTAAAGGCCTACTGAAATGAAATGTTCTTATTTAAACGGGGATAGCAGGTCCATTCTATGTGTCATACTGGATCATTTCGCGATATTGCCATATTTTTGCTGAAAGGATTTAGTAGAGAACATCGACGATAAAGTTCACAACTTTTGGTCGCTGATAAAAAAGCCTTGCCTGTACCGGAAGTAGCGTGACGTCACAGGTTGTGGAGCTCCTCACATCTGCACATTGTTTACAATCATGGCCACCAGCAGCGAGAGCGATTCGGACCGAGAAAGCGACGATTACACCATTAATTTGAGCGAGGATGAAAGATTCGTGGATGAGGAAACTGAGAGTGAAGGATTAGAGTGGGCGGTATGGCGTAGTGGGTAGAGCGGCCGTGCCACAAACCTGAGGGTTGCAGGTTCGCTCCCCGCCTCTTACCATCCAAAAATCGCTGCCGTTGTGTCCTTGGGCAGGACACTTCACCCTTGCCCCCGGTGCCGCTCACACCGGTGAATGAATGATGAATGAATGAGTTGTAAAAATGAATGATGGGTTCTCACTCTGTGAAGCGCTTTGAGTGCCTAGAAAAGCGCTATATAAATCTAATCCATTATTATTATTATTATTAGAGGGCAGTGGAAGCGATTCAGATAGGGAAGATGCTGTGAGAGGCGGGTGGGACCTGATATTCAGCTGGGAACGACTAAAACAGTAAATAAACACAAGACATATATATACTCTATTAGCCACAACACAACCAGGCTTATATTTAATATGCCACAAATTAATCGCGCATAACAAACACCTCCCCCCTCCCGTCCATATAACCCACCAATACAACTCAAACACCCGCACAACACACTCAATCCCACAGCCAAAAGTACCGTTCACCTCCGTAAAGTTCATACAGCACATATATTTCCCCAAAGTTACGTACGTGACATGCACATAGCGGCACGCACATACGGGCAAGCGATCAAATGTTTGGAAGCCAAAGCTGCGTACTCACGGTAGCGCGTCTGCTATCCAACTCAAAGTCCTCCTGGTTGTGTTGCTGCAGCCAGCCGCTAATACACCGATCCCACCTACAGCTTTCTTCTTTGTCCAATAAACAAATTGCAAAAGATTCACCAACACAGATGTCCAGAATACTATGGAATTTTGCGATGAAAACAGACGACTTAATAGCTGGCCACAATGGTGTCCCAATATGTCCGCACAATCCGTGACGTCACGCGCAAACGTCATCATACCGAGACGTTTTAAGCAGAATATTTCGCGGGAAATTTAAAATTGCACTTTACTAATCTAACCCGGCCGTACTGGCATGTGTTGCAATGTTAAGATTTCATCATTGATATATAAACTATCAGACTGCGTGGTCTGTAGTAGTGGCTTTCAGTAGGCCTTTAATTTATGTATATCGAAGCACTTTTTCATTTACTTTCGTTTCACTAAATAAGCATTTATCACTTGCAACTTCAAGACAAGCAATTCATTTGGAATAAGAAAAAGTTTAATTCCACATTTAATAAATAAATGAAAATGTGTGCAAAACTGGACCATAAGGGCCCGATAGTAAAGGAGCTGGTCGGATCTCCCGGTAGGGTGGCTCGCTGCAGTCAGACAAATTTTAGAACTGTCTGCATTACTTTATTTACAATATACAATATATAAATCAATTATTGACGTTTACTAATCGCTTCTATAATCGTCCATGTCCGAATTGCGATGCATCTAAAAATCGATTACCGTATTTTCCGGACTGTAAGGCGCACTTAAAATCTTTTGTTTTTCTAAGAACTCGACAGTGCACCTTAGAACCCGGTGCGCCTCATGTACGGAATAATTCTGGTTTTGCTAACCGACCTCAAAGCAACTTTATTTGGTACATGGTATAATGATAAGTGTGACCACTAGATGGCAGTCAAACATAAGAGATACGTGTAAACTGCACTATGATGGCAATATGACCTACCAACACCAAAATTGTATGTGTTCCATTGAAAATATAGAAAATTACACACGGCGCTCAAAAATCTATCAAAATGTTTTAGTACGACTTTGGTAAGCTATGAAGTAGCACCGGTTGATGGATTGTACTGTGCTTCAACATAGGAGTATTATTATGGTGTGTGTATAAGGTAAGACATACCATCTGCCGTTTTGCTTCGCAATTTTATGCAAAAGCAACTTTTCTTACAAGGTAAGACATACTATCTGGCGTTTTGTTTCGCAATTTTATGCAGAAGCAACTTTTCTAACCGTCTGGTACCTGCTGATCTGTATTTGGGATCTGCATAAGTCTTGAAAATTTGCCCGCGTCCGCCTTTGTAGTCCGTGTCGACACCGTAGTCGATAAGCTTCTTCTTTTTCTCTATCTTCTTGTTATGGGACATTCATCCTCCACTGTTGCCATTTCTAATATTAAGTGTGTAAAGTTCTTACTTATATCTGTCAGTAAACTCACCATGAAAGCGCTAAAACATACCGGTGTAGTGAGTTTACATTATTCACCCAAGGATACTTTAGTTATTAGAGAGTTCCGGTCGGACGGTTTTTCACGGAACACATTTCCTGCGTTGTTGTTGTACTAGTGAGCCACGGATGAGAAGATGCTGCTCGGTTATTGATTGAAGTAAAGTCTGAATGTCATTAAAACAGTTAGCTCCATCTTTTGACACTTCTTCCACTCCCGTCCTTGCACGCTACACCGCTACAACAAAGATGACGGGGAGAAGACGCTGTCGTAGGTGAGCCACGTAAATAAGACCGCCCACAAAACGGCGCATCCTGAAGCGACTGTCAGAAAGCGACTTGAAGATGATCAGTAAAACATCATCTATGCAACATTTTGACCAAAGAACCACCATCACATGTCATGTAGACCACAAGGAAGTGTTTTACATTTAGAAAAAAATTATAATAATATGACAACTTCGTTTTTTTGTCCTGATTAAGAGGAATGTTTTGACAGGGGAACGGTTGAAGTGGGTTGACAAATATGGAAGGAGTAGTCGACAGAAAAAAGATCAAATAGACCATTTATCGGCAGTGCCCCTTATAATCTGGTGTGCCCTATGGTCCGGAAAATACGGTAAATATTTCCACCCTGCATGTCCTTTGCCCTTTACCACCTTGCCAAGCAATGCGCTTGTCCGTTTTTTTTACAGCATCTACCACCTGTGCCGCCGTCTTTGCCGCAGTATTGGCAAACGAACGCACCATTTCAGCACCCAACATGAAGCGATAATTTACAGCCCCCCCCCCCCCCGCCTTTAAAGTTCCCTTCTCGAGAGCACACAGTGTCCTCTGCTTGCACGAGTGTGTGTGTGTGCAGTCATGTGTGAAACGTGCGTGTTGAGTGCATCTGTGCGTGAGTGTGTGTCCGATGATGACAGCCGGCTGATTAAGCTATTGCATAGTAATAAGCTATGGCTGTCTGTCTGGCAGCTGCGGTGACAACACATCCTCCCCCTCACACACACACACGCGCACGCACACACACTCACGCAGTGACACATTTTTGTTGTTGTTGCAAGTTTCCAAAAAGCCTGAAACACTTCCTCCCGCTCATCTTTTGTTGTGTGTTCATCCTGTTGCAAAGCGTCCAGCAGGAATAACAGTCATTTCCTGGCTCACTTCACTCGCATCAGCGACAGCTCAGGGGGTGGGGGTGAGCTCCGGGTCTGTTAGCCAGCCAGCCAGCCAGCCCCCTCCCCTCGCCATTCCCCTTCATCTCCTACTCCAGGCAACAAGATGGATGTGTTTAAAGAGCAAGCCATCATGCTATCTCATCTCACGAAGGTCAGCGTCAACACCGTGGCAAGAAGTGCACTGATTGCAGAATAGAGAAGTAATTGGGAAAAAAAATACTGAAAATTGGATATTGCACGTTGCCAAATTGCCGTATCAATACATCATAAGATATTAGATGAGGCAAATCCTGAAGGAATTGTGTGTGAATGCTCCAATGCTGAAGTTGAACTGAAATGCTGGCAGAATGTAGTATGAATGTCAGAATAGTTAGAATTTTGGAATGGTTTGAATTTCCAGGAAAACCGGAATTTGGTTTGAAACTTGGGGAAGTGTTAGTTTGAATGTCCAGGATGAGTGGAATGCGTTGACGTTGGAATGGTTTGAATAGGTTGAAAAATGTAGGAATTGTGCAACTTTGAAAAATGTCCCATTCATTTCAATGGGAACTTCCTGGAAATTTGGGGAAAAGCAGGATTTTTTTTTAAATGCTAAAAAATGTGAATGGTTGGTGTTGGAATTTTTCAAATCGGTCGAGTAATGTTGAAGTAGTAACATTTTTAATTGAGAAATGGTATTAAGTAGAGATGTCCGATAATATCGGCCTGCCGATATTATCGGTCGATATATGCGTTAAAATGTAATATCGGAAATTATCGGTATCGTTTTTTTTATTATCGGTATCGTTTTTTGTTGTTTTTTTTTTTTTTTTTATTAAATCAACATAAAAAACACAAGATACACTTACAATTAGTGCACCAACCCAAAAAACCTCCCTCCCCCATTTACACTCATTCACACAAAAGGGTTGTTTCTTTCTGTTATTAATATTCTGCTTCCTACATTATATATCAATATATATCAATACAGTCTGCAAGGGATACAGTCCGTAAGCACACATGATTGTGCGTGCTGCTGGTCCACTAATAGTACTAACCTTTAACAGTTAATTTGACTAATTTTCATTCATTACTAGTTTCTATGTAACTGTTTTTATATTGTTTTACTTTCTTTTTTATTCAAGAAAATGTTTTTAATTTATTTATCTTATTTTACTAATTTTTTTAAAAAGTACCTTATCTTCACCATACCTGGTTGTCCAAATTAGGCATAATAAT
Source organism: Entelurus aequoreus (assembly GCF_033978785.1). NCBI lineage: Eukaryota > Metazoa > Chordata > Actinopteri > Syngnathiformes > Syngnathidae > Entelurus > Entelurus aequoreus. The sequence continues at coordinate 69,742,878 of NC_084742.1, forward strand.
GTGTTAATTCCACGACTGCATATATTGGTTGATATCGGTATCGGTTGATATCGGTATCGGTAATTAAAGAGTTGGACAATATCGGAATATCGGATATCGGCAAAAAGCCATTATCGGACATCCCTAGTATTAAGGAATTCCTGGAATTTTGGGAAAAATGAGAATTTAACTAAAAGGAATGCTTTGACAGTGGAACGGTTGAAGTGGGTTGAAAAATGTGGAAGGAGTAGTCGACAAAAAAAGGGTGAAAAAAGGGTTTGAAAAAATGGGAATTCTGGGAATTCCTGGAAAAAAAATTTGAATTTGGAAAATGATGTGTGGATATGTGGAATATGTTGAAGGTGGAATGGTTTGAATCAGTTGAAAAATGTGGAAATGGTGGAAGTTTGAAAAATGTCCCATTGATTTCTTTTGGAACTTCCTGGAAATTTTGGGAATTCACGGATTTTTGGGAAAATTCTAAAAAAAAATGGAATGTTATGAATACGTTTAAAAGGTTGGTGTTAGATCTTTTCAAATTGGTCGAGAAATGTTGAAGTAGTAATATTTTTAATTGAGAAATGGTATTATGGAATTCCTGGAATTTCGGGAAAACTGGGAATTGTTCCGTTCAAAAAACAACTTAGTTTTTTTGTCCTGATTACGAGGAATGTTTTGACAGTAAAACGGTTGAAGTGGGTCGAAAAATGTGGAAGGAGCAGTCGACAGAAAAAAGGTCGAAAAAAGGGTTGGAAAAAACGGGATTTCTGGGAATTTCTGGATTTTTTTTTTTACTTGGAAAAATGATAGGTTGAGTGTGCAGGACATGTGGAATATGTTGAAGGTGGAATGGTTTGAATCGGTTGAAAAATGTGGAAGTTTGAAAAATGTCCCATTCATTTCTATTGGAACTTCTGAGAAAATTCCAGGTTTTTTTTGAAAATTCTAAAAAATGTGAATGTTCTGAATGATCGAATGGTTGGTGTTGGAATTTTTCCAAATTGGTTGAGAAATGTTGAAGTAGTTATATTTTTAATTGAGAAATGGTATTATGGAATTCCTGGAATTTCGGGAAAACTGGGAGTTGTTCCGTTCAAAAAACAACTTAGTTTTTTTGTCCTGATTACGAGGAATGTTTTGACAGTAAAACGGTTGAAGTGGGTTGAAATATGTGGAAGGAACAGTCGACAGAAAAAAGGGCGAAAAAGGGTTTGAAAAAAAAACGTGATTTCTGGGAATTCCTGGAATTTTTTTTTTTACTTGGAAAAATGATAGGTTGAGTGTGCAGGACATGTGGAATATGTTGAAGGTGGAATGGTTTGAATTGGTTGAAAAATGTGGAAATGGTGGAAGTTTGAAAAATGTCCCATTCATTTCTATTGGAACTTCCTAGAAATTTTGGGAATTCCAGGTTTTTTTTGAAAATTCTAAAAAATGTGAATTTTCTGAATGACCGAATGGTTGGTGTTGGAATTTTTCCAAATCGGTCGATAACTGTTGAAGTAGTAATATTTTTAATTGAGAAATGGTATTATGAAATTCCTGAAATTTCGGGAAAACTGGGAATTGTTCCAGTTCAAAAAAACAACTTAGTTTTTTTGTCCTGATTACGAGGAATGTTTTGACAGTGGGTTGAAAAATGTGGAAGGAGCAGTCGACAGAAAAAAGGGCGAAAAAAGGGTTTGAAAAAAACGGGATTTCTGGGAATTCCTGGAATTTTGGAAAAATTATAGTTTGAATATCCAGGATATGTGGAATATGTTGAGGGTGGAATGGTTTGAATTGGTTGAAAAATTTGGAAATGGTGGAAGTTGGAAAATGGCCAAATCATTTTGAATGGGAAAAATGTCCTGGAAAACCTGGAATTCTGGGTATTTTTAGAATTTGTGAAGGAAAAGCCTGCGATTCCCGAATAGGCTGAACACAATTAGGGGTGTCTCCATCTGATATATCGGTCCTATATTAGCAAAGAAACAAGTATCGGATTATATCGGCTTGCATCATATGATTTTTATTCTATATTTATAAACTTCCTTGTGGTCTACATCAGTGTTTTTCAAAGTGTGCCGTGAGATACAGTCTGGTGTGCCGTGGGAGATTATCTAATTTCACCTATTTGGGTTAAAAATATTTTTTGCAAACCATTAATTATAGTCTGCAAATGATGTGTTGTTGTTGTTGAGTGTCGGTGCTGTCTAGCCGGTAGCTAATTGCTTTGTAGATGTCGGAAACAGCGGGAGGCAGCGTGCAGGTAAAAAGGTATATAATGCTTAAACCAAAAATAAACAAAAGGTGAGTGCCCCTAAGAAAAGGCATTGAAGCTTAGGGAAGGCTATGCAGAACGAAAATAAAACTGAACTGGCTACAAAGTAAACAAAAACAGAATGCTGGACGACAGCAAAGACTTACTGTGGAGCAAAGACAGCATCCACAATGTACATCCGAACATAACATGACAATCAACAATGTCCCCACAAAGACGGATGAAAACAACTGAAATATTCTTGATTGCTAAAACAAAGTAGATGCGGGAAATATCGCTCAAAAGGAAGACATGAAACTGCAAAAGGAAAATACCAAAAAAAGAAAAAAAGCCACCAAAATAGGAGCGCAAGACAAGAAGTAAAACACTACACACAGGAAAACAGCAATAAACTCCAAATAAGTCACGGCGTGATGCAATAAAAAGTTCACCAAACATTTTCCCCAGTTTACAGCAGCCGTGGTTATCGAATGGACAAACATTGCGAATAACAAAGTCCGTTTTTGCAGAGTCCAGAACCCATAAAAAAAATCCCACATCTTAGTGAGTACAGCCCTGGGGCCAAAGAAACTTGTGAGTGCCAGCACTTTGAGAAAGAAGGTGAAAAACACTATTGAATTCAAGAAAAAAACACGTAGCAAAGTACAAATGTGGCGTCTGCGGGTCGCTCGTTCAGTTAATTTGTCGTTTATATGGATTTTGCATTGTTTTTTGCATTTCAAAGTATAATTATTCTCTATAAATGTGTTTTGTGGGGAGAATTAATCGGCTTTACATTATTTAATTTAGGTAAAAATGCTTGGGTTTTTGTCTGACCTTTTGGAGCCTATATTATAGTCTTTGATTTGAGGGCTGATTGTTGAAAGAACAATGTTGTTAAGTGTTGCAAAAATGTGAGGCATTAGATAGAAACAATGGTATAATACTGAATTAGCATATAAAAATATCAATGTTTATAGACAGACTTTGAGTAGGAACGCATAACAATCCCGAGATAGATAATAATCTTATTTTTTGCCACGCAAACAAATCCAACACTTTGGTTACAACCCAACTTTGGAGTAAAAAACATAATACCTCACCTGTCTTAGGCGAGCGGTACATTTTGTTCTTTGGCTTAAATGCAATCCATTGAAAGACAGCAATGTCATTAAAGGGGAACTGCACTTTTTTTGGAAGTTTGCCATTATTCACAATCCCTATGTAAAACAAGAACACGTTTTTCTTTTTTTATGCATTCTAAGTCGTAAAATGTGGCTAACAAGGCAGCTAATAGGAGTACACTATTCTGCTCTTAAAGTTCTCTAGAAAACACCCCAAAACCGCCAACATTAATTCATTTACATTTCTTGACCAGCAGTACAGGCCACCTTTTCATTCAATGCATTTTCTTTATTTTCATGACTATTTACATTGTAGATTGTCACTGAAGGCATCAAAACTATGAATGAACACATGTGGCGTTATGTACTTAACAAAAATAGGTGAAATAACTGAAAACATGTTTTATATTCTAGTTTCTTCAAAATAGCCAGCCTTTGCTCCGATTACTGCTTTTGCACACTCTTGGCATTCTCTCGATGGGCTTCAAGAGGTAGTCACCTGAAATGGTTTTCACTTCACAGGTGCAATAGTTTTGATGCCTTCAGTAACAATCTACAATGTAAATAGTCATGAAAATAAAGAAAACGCATTGAAATGAGAAGGTGTGTCCAAACTTTTGGCCTGTACTGCAAATATTAACGAAGTACTAGCGATATTGTTATTATAAGCGCTAACGCAGGTAACATTTTTTTGTGACACCGTAATCACAGAGCTAACTAGCTTATGCTGCTATATTGAACCGGTGAAAGTTAATTCTAGATTATTAATCTTTTTTTGGTTTTAACCTTTATTCAACCAGCAAAGTCCCATTGAGATTAAGAATTTCTTTTTTTTTTCCACACACAAGTGTAGGTGACACTGGGAAAAAGGTGGGTGGAAGCTGGAATCGAACCTGGAACCCGGAATTTGCTGGCACGGCCGCTCTACCATCCGAGCCAAGCCGCCCCAGGGACGTAACGGTATCAAAATCTCACAGTACAATACTGTATTAAAGGCCTACTGAAAGCCACTACTAGCGACCACGCAGTCTGATAGTTTATATACCAATGATGAAATCTTAACATTGCAACACATGCCAATACGGCCGGGTTAACTTATAAAGTGACATTTAAAATTTCCCGGGAAATATCCGGCTGAAACGTCGCGGTATGATGACGTATGCGCGTGACGAAGTCAGTTTAACGGAAGTTATGGTACCCCGTAGAAATATCCGGCTGAAACGTCGCGGTATGATGACGTATGCGCGTGACGAAGTCAGTTTAACGGAAGTTATGGTACCCCGTAGAATCCTATACAAAAAGCTCTGTTTTCATTTCATAATTCCACAGTATTCTGGACATCTTTTGCAATTTGTTTAATGAACAATGAAGGCTGCAAAGAAGACAGTTGTAGGTGGGATTGGTGTATTAGCAGCGGACTACAGCAACACAACCAGGAGGACTTTGTTGGAGAGCAGACGCGCTAGCCGCCGACCTCACCTTGACTTCCTACGTCTCCGGGCCGCCAAACGCATCGGGTGAAGTCCTTCGTCCTTCTGCCGATCGCTGGAACGCAGGTGAGCACGGGTGTTGATGAGCAGATGAGGGCTGGCTGGCGTAGGTGGAGAGCTAATGTTTTTAGCATAGCTCTGTGCGGTCCGGTTGCTAAGTTGCTAAGTTAGCTTCAATGGCGTCGTTAGCACAGCATTGTTAACCTTCGCCAGCCTGGAAAGCATTAACCGTGTATTTACATGTCCACGGTTTAATAGTATTGTTGATTTTCTATCTATCCTTCAAGTCAGGGGTTTATTTTTTTGTTTCTATATGCAGTTAAAGCACGATGCTATTACGTTAGCTCGTAGCTAAAGCATTTCGCCGATGTATTGTCGTGGAGATAAAATGAATGTCCATTTCGCGTTCTCGACTCTCATTTTCAAGAGGATATAGTATCCGAGGTGGTTTAAAATACAAATCCGTGATCCACAATAGAAAAAGGAGAGTGTGGAATCCAATGAGCCAGCTTGTACCTAAGTTACGGTCAGAGCGAAAAAAGATACGTCCATCACTGCCTCTCAAGTCCTTCACTGTAACGTTCCTCATCTACGAATCTTTCATCCTCACTCAAATTAATGGGGTAATCATCACTTTCTCGGTCCGAATCGCTCTCGCTGCTGGTCTAAACAATGGGGAAATGTGAGGAGCCCTTCAACCTGTGACGTCACGCTACTTCCGGTACAGGCAAGGCTTTTTTTTATCAGCGAGCAAAAGTTGCGAACTTTATCGTCGATTTTCTCTACTAAATCCTTTCAGCAAAAATATGGCAATATCGCGAAATGATCAAGTATGACACATAGAATGGATCTGCTATTCCCGTTTAAATTTAAAAAAAAATCATTTCAGTAGGCCTTTAAGGCTACGGTATGATAATATTGTGGTATATTTAAAGAAAAAAATACTTTAAAATGACAGTGTGTAAAATGAAGTACCAGGAATATTTATAATAAACATACCTTAATGTAATTGAACACAAACATAATGCTCAAATGTTCTAACTGTACTACAAACATGTATTTTTGTAACTGTTTCAAGCAAATATTTAAAAAAAACAAAAAACTTAGTTGATTGTCTTTAAAGTGACAATGTAAACATCTTAATGAGAAGCAGTGTCCTCCACAGTGGACATGTTCTTATCAGTCTGGAAAAGGCAGTTTCTCAGAAACATTAACTAACAATGTAACACGTAATCATGTAAATACCTCACAGAGAGATGTTTGGCTTCGCTGGCTTTAAATATCTTTTCTAGGTGACGGTTTATGAGGCGACAACTTGTTCAAGGTGTACACTCCTCCCCGCGACATCGAGAGAGACAGGCGGTGGAAAAAACGGATGGATGATTTATTAAATATTTTTTCAGTTTACTTCTATTTCTCGCGGTGTACAGTTTTTTCCCAATATAATCCAATACTTGTTTTTTTGGTGATTTCTAGGGCTGTGAATATTTGGGTGTCCCACGATTCGATTCAATATCGATTCTTGGGGTCACGATTCGATTCAAAATCTTTTTTTTTTTCAATTCAGCACGATTCTCGATTCAAAAACCTTTTTTTTTCCCGATTCAAAAGGATTCTCTATTCATTCAATACATAGATGTCAGCAGGATCTACCCCAGTCTGCTGACATGCAAGCAGAGTAGCAGATTTTTGTAAAACGCTTTTATAATTGTAAAGGACAATTTTTTATCTACTGATTGCAATAATGTAAATTTGTTTTAACTATTAAATGAACCAAAAATATGACTTATTTTATTTTTGTGAAAATATTGGACACAGTGTGTTGTCAAGCTTATGAGATGCGATGCAAGTGTAAGCCACTGTGACACTATTGTTCTTTTTTATTTTTATTTTATAAATGTCTAATGATAATGTCAATGAGGGATTTTTAATCACTGCTATGTTGAAATTGTAACTAATATTGATACTGTTGTTGATAATATTCATTTTTGTTTCACTAGTTTTGGTTTGTTCTGTGTCGTGTTTGTGTCTCCTCTCAATTGCTCTGTTTATTGCAGTTCTGAGTGTTGCTGGGTCGGGTTTGGTTTTGGAATTGGATTGCATTGTTATGGTATTGCTGTGTTGACTTGTTGGATTGATTAATAAAAAAATAAAATAAAATAAAAATAAAAAAATGAAATTAAATTTTTTTAAAAATGGATTTTTTTAAAATGAGAATCGATTCTGAATCGCACAACGTGAGAATTGCGATTCGAATTCGAATCGGATTTTTCCCACACCCCTAGTGATTTCCCTCCGTGCGGTGCGGCGTGACCGGCTGACTCTGGAAACGCTCGAGACGAAAGTGCCGCGCTTTGCTTTGCAGAACGCAGACTTTCTTACCTCCGCCAAAGAGGTGATGGGGTTTGTTTGTCTCTTTGTTAAAAACATAACTCAAATAGTTATGGATAGAGTTTGATGACCATCTTCCTCTGATTACCCAAAGTCAAAGGGGGCAGCAGCCTAAGCAGAGAAGCCCAGACTTCCCTCTCCCCAGCTACTTCGTCCAGCTCTTTCCAGGCGATCCCAAGGCTTTACCAGGCCACCGTGTCCTGGGTCTTCCCCGTGGTCTCCTACCGGTCGGACGCGCCCTAAACACCTCCCCAGGGAGGCGTTCGGGGGGGGCATTCTAACCGGATGCTGAACCACCTCATGAACCCCGACTTAAACAAGTTGAAAAACGTATGCGGGTGTTACCATTTAGTGGTCAATTGTACGGAATATGTACTGTACTGTGCAATCTACTAATAAAAGTTTCAATCAATCAATCAAAGCAGCGGCTTTACTCTAAGCTCCTCCCAAATGACAGAGCTTCTCACCCTATCTCTAAGGAAATGCCCCGCCACCCGACGGAAGAAACTCATTTCGGCCACTTGTACCCGTGATCTTCTCCTTTTGGTCGTACCCCAACCAGAGATGTGGTCATTTTGACAGTTCCAGTAAATGTGTGACGACCGGGTCGCATGGTTGCGGGTGTTCGTTCTCCCAGGGATGCAGATCGGGCTTCGCACACAGCTTGCAGGTAAAGAATGATTTATTTAAGAAATAAATAATACTGAACAAACAAAAACGTGCTCATAGCACTTAAAGCAGAAACAAAAGGAGCTAGCGTGGGAGCTGGAAGGTAAACACTAAACGGTAGTGATGGGTCCGGCAACACCGATGCATCGGCGCATGCGTCGAGCTCATAGAGCGATACCCTGTGTCGGTGCGCGTATCGCTTTTAGAAAGTCACGTGACCGAACACGAGCTGTTTTGGTCACGTGACCGCTCATGAACTGTATCGCACTGACGCCTGCGCGCCAAACTGTGTTTATTAGGAAGCAATGCGTGTTGTTGACGAACACCGTTAGGGCCGCTTGTTGTCACTGTCCCTCAAAGTTGCATTTCAAAATTACACAGAATAAATGTGTTTATTTTGTTTAGAATTCAGATGGGTTTGATTTGGTGCGCGGCATATATTGGGTGTGCGCGGAGGACGCTTGAGCACTGCGCAATTGCGCAGGCGCGCACCTTAGAGGGAGCGTTGCTCACAGGGCACAGAGGAGGCGTCAGTGCGATACAGTTCGCGTATCGGTCACGTGACCAAAGCAGCTCATGATCGGTCACGTGACTTTCTAAAAGCGGTACGCGCACCGACACAGGGTTTCGCTCTGTGAGCTCGACGCATGCGCCGATGCATCTGTGTTGCAGGACCCATCACTACTGTTACTAGAGAAGGTATAGGAATGACGGCGTGGCGAAGTTGGTAGAGTGGCCGTGCCAGCAATCGGAGGGTTGCTGGTTACTGGGGTTCAATGCCCACCTTCTACCATCCTAGTCACGATACATGTTCACATTATTTGACTGTATCTAAAAAAGATAAAAATATATTTTTATTTAAATGAAGATATGAAATAATCCTAAATGAAATACAATGACTTGGTTTATATTATTGTATATACTAGGTCATAAAATCAGTGTCAGTTGAGTGGGTCCATAGGTTGCCTTTAGGGATTTTTAATGTCCAGCAGATGTCAGTATTTAGTGACACAGTATCGACACAGTATCAATACAGTTTTGCAATGTGTCGAAACGCTTCATGAGGCCTCATCAACCCATCACTACTAAACAGAGCCTTTAGCGTGGAAGCTAGAAGGTTACCAGAGCCTTTAGCGTGGAAGCTAGAAGGTTACCAGAGCCTTTAGCGTGGAAGCTAGAAGGTTACCAGAGCCTTTAGCGTGGAAGCTAGAAGGTTACCAGAGCCTTTAGCGTGGAAGCTAGAAGGTTACCAGAGCCTTTAGCGTGGAAGCTAGAAGCTTACCAGAGCCTTTAGCGTGGAAGCTAGAAGCTTACCAGAGCCTTTAGCGTGGAAGCTAGAAGGTTACCAGAGCCTTTAGCGTGGAAGCTAGAAGGTTACCAGAGCCTTTAGCGTGGAAGCTAGAAGGATACCATAGCCTTTAGCGTGGAAGCTAGAATGTTACCAGAGCCTTTAGCGTGGAAGCTAGAAGCTTACCAGAGCCTTTAGCGTGGAAGCTAGAAGGTTACAGAACAGGAACAAAAGTCGTCAACTGTTGTGTGAAAACAAACTACGATGCAAGACCGACTGACTGAGAAGGCAGGCTTTAAATAATAATGTCAATGATGACCAACAGGTGCGTGTCGGGAACCCCAGCGGCAGGTGAACGTAATTAGTTACTATGGTAACCAAACTCAGAGGTGCTTAAACAGGAACTAGAAAGAGATCAAGACTAACAGAAAAACACAAGTGACTAGAAAACGTAAACAGAAATATGATCCGGGCAGCGGATCGTAACAAAATGTCCAAGAAAACAATTCCTCTCATCTACTACGAACACACTTCACTTCCTGCTTACGGCGTTCCACGCCCACCTTGACGGCCCTGCGCTGCGCAGAGGATTCTGGGAGACGGAGTTTAATTTCAGCTAAAGGACCAGAAAAAAACTACACACCAAGTTTTTGTTTGATACCGTCACACCTCACAGCATTATTGTGAAGACTTAAAACCTAAAATACTGCGGTATCTACAAAACCGTTACAGCCCTATTAGGGATGTCCGATAATATCGGACTGCCAATATTATCGGCCGATAAATGCTTTAATATGTAATATCAGAAATTATCGGTATCGGTTTCAAAAAGTTAAATTTATGAACGCCGCTGTGTACACGGACGTAGGAAGAAGTACAGAGCGACAATAAACCTTGAAGGCACTGCCTTTGCGTGCCGGCCCAGTCACATAATATCTACGGCTTTTCACACACACACACACACACAAGTGAATGCAATGCATACTTGATCAACAGCCATACAGGTCACACTGAGGGTGGCCGTATAAACAACTTTAACACTGTTACAAATATGCGCCACACTGTGAACCCACACCAAACAAGAATGACAAACACGTTTCGGGAGAACATCCGCACCGTAACACAACATAACAAATACCCAGAACCCCTTGCAGCACTAACTCTTCCGGGACGCTACAATATACACCCCCCGCTACCCCTCACCTCAACCCCGCCACCCCCAACCCCGCCCACCTCAACCTCCTCACGCTCTCTCAGGGAGAGCATGTCCCAAATTCCAAGCTGCTGTTTTGAGGCATGTTAAAAAAAATAATGCACTTTGTGACTTCAATAATAAATATGGCAGTGCCATGTTGGCATTTTTTTCCATAACTTGAGTTGATTTATTTTGGAAAACCTTGTTACATTGTTTAATGCATCCAGCGGGGCATCACAACAAAATTAGGCATAATAATGTGTTCATTCCACGACTGTATATATCGGTATCGGTTGACATCGGTAATTAAGAGTTGGACAATATCGAAATATCGCATATCTGCAAAAACGCCATTATCGGACATCTCTAAGCCCTATAAATCATGCTTCTCACCTGGATTTTGGGAGGCTGGGGCCATAAACCGTCAAGTTGGTCAACTTTGATATCCAACTTATACCAGAAGATGGCGAGAAAAACACTGCTTGTTTGCGTTGCCAAACATGCTCCTCTGCTCGGAAAACCAGCAACGATGCACCTTCATGCCCGTTAAAGGGGGGCCGGGGACCGGTACTTTTTAGAGGCGGTATAGTACGGAATATGATTCATTAGTATCGTGGTGCTATACGAGTACCGGTATACCGTACAAGCCTAGTTTGTAGTTAATGTTCAACACTGCTACATGATGCTTAGTGGTGTTTCACTACAGCTAGATCTGTTTAGCACACAGCTTCTAACAGGTATTATTATATTTTTGTCTCTCACAAAGTCTGCCATGATTAGTACCTTATTTTTCTGAGTATAAGTCGCTCCGGAGTATAAGTCGCACCGGCCGAAAATGCATAATAAAGAAGGAAAAAAACACATATAAGCCGCACTGGAGTATGAGTCGCATTATTTGGGGAAATGTATTTGATAAAAGCCAACACCAAGAATAGACATTTGAAAGGCAATTTAAAATAAATAAAGAATAGTGAACAACAGGCTGAATAAGTGTACGTTATATGAGGCATAAATAACCAACTGGTATGTTAACGTAACATATTATGGTAAGAGTCATTCAAATAACTATAACATATAGAACATGCTATACGTTTACCAAACAATCTGTCACTCCTAATCGCTAAATCCCATGAAATGTTATACGTCTAGTCTCTTACGTGAATGAGCTAAATAATATTATTTGATATTTGACGGTAATGTGTTAATAATTTCACACATAAGTCGCTCCTGAGTATAAGTTGCAAACTAAACTATGAAAAAAACTGCGACTTATAGTCCGAAAAATACGGTAGTGTTGTTGTTGTTGCCATATGCTTAAAATGAGCAAAATACATTAAGATTACATGTTATTATGAATGTGCCCGTTACCACACTACCGTATTTTTCGGAGTATAAGTCGCACTGGAGTATAAGGCGCACCTGCCGAAAATGCATAATAAATAAGGAAACGAACATATATAAGTCGCACTGGAGTATAAGTCACATTTTTGGGAGAAATTATTTGATAAAAGCCAACACCAAGAATAGACATTTGAAAGCCAATTCAAAATAAATAAAGAATAGTGAACAACAGGCTGAATAAGTGTACGTTATATGAGGCATAAATAACCAACTGAGAAGGTGCCTGGTATGTTAACGTAACATATTATGGTAAGAGTCATTCAAATAACTATAACATATAGAACATGCTATACGTTTACCAAACAATCTGTCACTCCTAATCGTTAAATCCCATGAAATGTTATACGTCTAGTCTCCTACGTGAATGAGCTAAATAATATTATTTGATATTTGACGGTAATGTGTTAATAATTTCACACATAAGTCGCTCCTGAGTATAAGTCGCAAACTAAACTATGAAAAAAACTGCGACTTATAGTCCGAAAAATACGGTAGTGTTGTTGTTGTTGCCATATGCTCAAAATGAGCAAAATACATTAAGATTACATGTTATTATGAATGTGCCCGTTACCACATTACCGTATTTTTCAGAGTATAAATCGCACTGGAGTATAAGGCGCACCTGCCGAAAATGCATAATAAATAAGGAAACGAACATATATAAGTCGCACTGGAGTATAAGTCACATTTTTTGGGGAAATTATTTGATAAAATCCAACACCAAGAATAGACATTTGAAAGGCAATTAAAAATAAATAAAGAATAGTGAACAACAGGCTGAATAAGTGTATGTTATATGAGGCATAAATAACCAACTGAGAACGTGCCTGGTATGTTAACGTAACATACTATGGTAAGAGTCATTCAAATAACTATAACATATAGAACATGCTATACGTTTACCAAACAATCTGTCACTCCTAATCGCTAAATCCCATGAAATCTTATACGTCTAGTCTCCTACGTGAATGAGCTAAATAATATTATTTGATATTTTACGGTAATGTGTTAATAATTTCACACATAAGTCGCAAACTAAACTATGAAAAAAACTGCGACTTATAGTCCGAAAAATACGGTAGTGTTGTTGTTGTTGCCATATGCTTAAAATGAGCAAAATACATTAGGATTACATGTTATTATTAGAGATGTCCGATAATATCGGCCTGCTGATATTATCGGCCGATATATGCGTTAAAATGTAATATCGGAAATTATAGGTATCGGTTTTTTTATTATCGGTTTTTTGGTTTTTTTAAAAAAAATTAAATCAACATAAAAAACACTAGATACACTTACAATTAGTGCACCAACCCAAAAAACCTCCCTCCCCCATTTACACTCATTCACACAAAAGGGTTGTTTCTTTCTGTTATTAATATTCTGCTTCCTACATTATATATCAATATATATCAATACAGTCTGCAAGGGATACAGTCCGTAAGCGCACATGATTGTGCGTGCTGCTGGTCCACTAATAGTACTAACCTTTAACAGTTAGTTTTACTCATTTTCATTCATTACTAGTTTCTATGTAACTGTTTTTATATTGTTGTACTTTCTTTTTTATTCAAGAAAATGTTTTTAATTTATTTACCTTATTTTACTCATTTTTTTAAAAAGTACCTTATCTTCACCATACCTGGTTGTCCAAATTAGGCATAATAATGTGTTAATTCCACGCCTGCGAATATCGGTTGATATCGGTATCAGTAATTAAAGAGTTGGACAATATCGGAATATCGGCAAAAAGCCATTATCGGACATCCCTAGTTATTATGAATGTGCCTGTTACCACATTACATATATACAGCATGTGTATAAAACGTAAAATGATGATTTGGGGTTTTTATAGTGCTTTATAGGCGGAATAGATCGACTCGCATTGGCTCCACAGTTAGCTGACTCTTGCTAGTGTTTATTTACGAGTTAGAATGCATAAAAAAAGAAAAATATATGCCTTTGTGCAGCATGTGTGTAAAACGTAAAATGACGATTTGAGGTTTAAAGGCGGAATAGATCGACTCGCATTGGCTCCATTGTTGACTGACTTTTGCTAGTGTTTATTTACGAGTTAGAATGCATTAAAAAAAATAAAAATATATGTCTTTGGTGTCCGACAATGTGAATGATGAGAGAAAATTCCAAAAACATACTGCAGTAGATTAAACACTGGTGTCATGTCAAAAGGATACAACCCGTTATGCACTACTAGTGCTATTCTATCATGTTTTTTTCCAAAGATAGCTAATGTGTAAATAAAATGGTGGTCTTACCTTGTTGATGTCCCTTTCCTGACATCACACATCATGCACTTAAAAGCCTCTGCTGTGTTCTTGTACGTGCACACGCTGCAGTCCCAAAACCCCTCGTCGGAGGAGGGCTTCGGTTGACGCTTCGGCCTTGAAAACAAACAGACAAAAAAAAAAAATAAAAGGAGGGAAGCGACAACATGAAGACGAGAAAAAGGGCAGCCTCTCGCACCGAGCAACGTTCAACACATCCAAGTGCGCCAGTGGGCCGACAGGGGAATGGCGAGCACTGCGATACAAAACGAGGTTTGGAACAAACCGTGGAGAAAAAGCATTTTCGGCCCCCCGCGCCTTCGCCACTGTCTGCCCCCACCGCCAGCGCCACGACTCGGCGTCGTTTCGCTCGCTTTCCGCGCGCCGTCGTTACCTTGTGGGACTCCTCTTGTCGCCCATGCCAGACCAGGGTGTCTCTGGAGGGGGTTGCCGAGACGAGCAGAAGCCTGGTTGGTCGCGAGTGTTTCCCAGAAGAAGAAGAAGAAGAAGCGATGCGCCCTTTTGCCGCTCGCTCGGCTTCCAGCTGTCGTGGAAACTCCGCTGTAAAGCCGGTCACGTGACGTGGCTGCTCCAATCACGGGCGGCGTTACTTCCGGAGGCTGGCCTTCCCCATTGTGGCTCCACAGCGCCTTCGTTTGTCCTGCTTGGGCATTATTTACTTGACTTGTTATTATACATAGTCACAATGCTGACACTTTTCAAATAATGTTTATTTAAAAAAAAAAGGTAAATAAAGCACATCCCTTAAGATAATTGAATATTCGTCCTTTTACATTATTATTCTATTCAAGTAGAGGTGAGGCTTCCTAGAATTTACTATATTTATTAGTTTCTAAGTATAGTATCCCAAAAAAATTCAAGATATTAGTTTCTAAGTATAGTATCCCAAAAAATTCAAGATAAAGAATGTACAAATATATTGATTTATACTACAGAAGAATGAACAACAGACGTGTATTTAATACAACTAACAGTTTATACACACACACATATATATATATATATATATATATATATATATATATATATATATATATATATATATATATATATATATATACATACATTTATATTATATATATAAATATATATATATATACATTTATATTATATATATATAAATATATATATATAAATATATATATATATAAATATATATATATATATATATACATTTATATTATATATATATAAATATATATGTATATATATATATAAATATGTATATATATAAATATATATGTATATATATATAAATATGTATATATATATATATATATATATATATATATATATATATATACATTTATATTATATATATATATATATATATATATATATATATATATATATATATATATATATATATATATATATATATATATATATATATATGCATTTTTATTATATTCAAGTGGAAGTGAGGCTTCCTAGAATTTACTATATTTATTAGTTTCTAGGTATAGTATCCCAAAAAATTCAAGATAAAGAATGTACAAATATATTGATTCATACTACAGAAGAATAAGCAGCAGGAGTGTATTTGATACAACTAACACTTATATATATATATATATATATATATATATATATACATACATTTATATTATATATATATATATATAAATATATATATATATACATTTATATTATATATATATAAATATATATATATAAATATATATATATATAAATATATATATATATATATACATTTATATTATATATATATAAATATATATGTATATATATATATAAATATGTATATATATAAATATATATGTATATATATATAAATATGTATATATATATATATATATATATATATATATATATATACATTTATATTATATATATATATATATATATATATATATATATATATGGTATGTGGGCTTGTATTAAGCCTCAGGGAGTTGAACGCCCCTGCCTTACATAGTTCCGGGTCACCCTTGGGCAAGGTGTAGTACCCGAATGCCCCCCCCATCAGGGTTACGATACCCCCCATGAACTATACTATAAGAGGATGCGTTACCCGGCCCGGAGGAAGCCCGGGGCCCTCCTCCGGAGCTAGGCCCGGAGGTAGGGCTCGTCAGCGAGCGCCTGGTGGCCGGGCTTGCCACGGAGCCCGGCCGGGCACAGCCCGAAGAAGCTACGTGGACACACCATCTTCTCTGCCACGTGGGCCCACCACCCGCGGTCGGAACCAGTGGGGTCGGGTGCGCTGCCAAGTGGATGGCAGTGAAAGTGGAGGCTCCAGACGGACCAATTCGGGGCAGCAGAGGCTGACTTTCGGGACGTGGAACGTCTCTACGCTGGTGGGGAAGGAGCCTGAGCTGGTGCGAGAGGTGGAGCGCTACCGGTTGGATCTGGTGGGGCTTACCTCTACGCATAGCAAGGGCTCTGAAACCACACTCCTGGACAAGGGATGGACCTTGTTCACTTCTGGAGTTGCTCAGGGCGTGAGGGCACAGGCGGGTGTGGGGATACTCACGAGTCCCCGGCTGAGTGCCTGTACGTTGGAGTTCACCCCAGTGGACAAGAGGGTCGCCTCCCTTCGCCTTAGGGTTGGAGGGGGGAAAACTCTGACTGTTGTTTGTGCATACGCACCAAACAGGAGTTCAGAGTATTCAGCCTTCTTGGATACCTTGCATGGGGTCCTGTATGGGGCACCGGCAGGGGATTCCATAGTCTTGCTGGGGGACTTCAACGCGCACGTGGGCAATGACAGAGATACTTGGACTGGCGTGATTGGGAGGAACGGTCTCCCTGATCTGAACCTGAGTGGTGGATTGTTATTGGACTTCTGTGCTAGTCACGGACTTGCGATAACAAACACCATGTTCAAGCATAAGGATGCTCATAGGTGTACCTGGTACCAGAGCACCCTAGGCCAAAGATCATTGATCGATTTTGTAATCGTATCAGCTGATCTGAGGCCGTATGTTTTGGACACTCGGGTGAAGAGAGGGGCTGAACTGTCAACTGATCACCATCTGGTGGTGAGTTGGGTTAGATGGCGGGGGAAACCTCTGGACAGACCTGGCAAACCCAAGCGTGTAGTGCGGGTGAACTGGGAACGTTTGGAGGAGTCCTCTGTCCGGAAGGACTTCAACTCCCACCTCCGGCGGGACTTCTCTGCCATCCCTGTGGAGGTTGGGGACATTGAACAGGAATGGGCAGTGTTCAAAGCCTCTATTGCTAAAGCTGCAGCTGCGAGCTGTGGCCAGAAGGTCTTAGGTGCCTCAAGGGGCGGTAACCCTCGAACACCCTGGTGGACAGTGGTGGTCAGGGAAGCCGTCCGACTGAAGAAGGAGTCCTACCGGGGTATGTTATCCCAGGGGACTCCGGAGGCAGTTGCAAGGTACCGACGGGCCCGAAGGGCAGCGGCCGTGGCTGTGGACGAGGCTAAGCAGAGGGTGTGGGAGCAGTTCGGGGAATCCATGGAGAAGGACTATCGGGCGGCACCAAAGCTGTTCTGGAAGACCATACGGCACCTCAGGAGGGGGAAGCAGGGAACCATCCAAGCTGTGTACGGCAAGGATGGGACTTTGCTGACTTCAAGTGAGGAAGTCGTAGGGCGTTGGAAAGAGCACTTTGAGGAACTCCTGAACCCAAATACATCAGACACACCCTCCCTGATAGGAGCAGGGCCTGAGGATGATGGGGGATCGACGTCGATCTCTCGGGGTGAAGTCACTGAGGTAGTTAGACAACTCCACGGTGGCAAAGCTCCGGGGGTTGACGAGATCCGTCCAGAAATGCTGAAGGCTCTGGGTGTTGATGGGCTGTCTTGGTTGATACGCCTTTTCAACATTGCGTGGAAGTCTGGGACAGTGCCGAGGGAGTGGCAGACTGGGGTGGTGGTTCCCCTTTTCAAAAAGGGGGACCAGAGGGTGTGTGCTAATTACAGGGGTATCACACTACTCAGCCTCCCTGGGAAAGTTTACGCCAAGGTACTGGAAAGGAGGGTCCGGCCGATAGTCGAACCTCAGATTCAAGAGGAGCAATGTGGATTCCGTCCTGGTCGTGGAACAACTGACCAACTCTTTACGCTTGCGGGAATCCTGGAGAGGGCCTGGGAGTATGCCTATCCAGTCTACATGTGTTTTGTGGATTTGGAGAAGGCGTATGACCGCGTCCCTCGGGAGATCTTGTGGGAGGTGCTGAGGGAGTACGGAGTGAGGGGAACCCTGCTGAGGGCCATCCAATCTCTGTACAACCAAAGCGAGAGTTGTGTCCGGGTGCTTGGATGTAAGTCGGATCCGTTTCCAGTGGGGGTTGGTCTCCGCCAGGGCTGCGCTCTGTCACCTATCCTGTTTGTGATTTTCATGGACAGGATTTCTAGGCGGAGTCGTGGCCATGGCGGAGAGGGTATACGTCTCGGGGGGCTAAAGGTTGCGTCACTGCTGTTTGCAGATGATGTGGTCCTGATGGCACCTTCGGTTCGTGACCTTCAGCTCTCACTGGATCGGTTCGCAGCCGAGTGTTCAGCGGCTGGAATGAGGATCAGCATCTCCAAATCTGAGGCCATGGTTCTCAGCAGGAAACCGATGGTTTGTACAGTCCGGGTAGGGGACAGGACTCTGTCCCAGGTGGAGGAGTTTAAGTATCTCGGGGTCTTGTTCACGAGTGAGGGAAAGATGGAGAAGGAAATCAGCCGGAGAATCGGAGCAGCTGGGGCAGTATTGCAGTCTCTCTGCCGCACTGTTGTGACGAAACGGGAGCTGAGCCAGAAGGCAAAGCTCTCGGTCTACCGAGCTATCTACATTCCTACTCTCACCTATGGTCATGAAGTGTGGGTAATGACCGAAAGAATAAGATCGCGGATACAAGCGGCCGAAATGAGTTTCCTCAGAAGGGTGGCTGGCATCTCCCTTAGAGATAGGGTGAGAAGTGCAGTCACCCGAGAGAGACTCGGAGTAGAGCCGCTGCTCCTTCGCTTGGAAAGGAGCCAGCTTAGGTGGTTCGGGCATCTCGTGCGGATGCCTCACCAGCGTCTCCCTAGGGAGGTCCTTGTTGCACGTCCCACTGGGAGGAGGCCCCCCGGCAGGCCAAGGACCAGATGGGGGGATTACATCTCCTCTCTGGCCTGGGAACGCTTCGGGATTCCCCAGGAGGAAGTCGCAAATGTTGCTCTGGAGAGGGAAGTCTGGGGGTCTTTGCTGGAGCTGCTGTCCCCGCGACCCGATTCCGGATAAGCGGTTGAAGATGGATGGATGGATGGATGGATATATATATATATATATATATATATATATATATATATATATATATATATATATATATATATATATATATATATATATATATATATGCATTTTTATTATATTCAAGTGGAAGTGAGGCTTCCTAGAATTTACTATATTTATTAGTTTCTAGGTATAGTATCCCAAAAAATTCAAGATAAAGAATGTACAAATATATTGATTCATACTACAGAAGAATAAGCAGCAGGAGTGTATTTGATACAACTAACACTTTATATATATATATATATATATATATATATATATATATATATATATATATATATATATATATATATATATATATATATACATATACATGTACATGTATATGTATATATATATATATATGTATATATATACATGTATATATACATGTACATGTATATATATATATATATACATATACATGTATATATACACACATATATGTGTGTATATATGTATATATATATACACACACATATATATATATATATATACACACACACACACACATATATATATATATATATATATATATATATATATATATATATATATATATATATATATATATATTATAATATTAATATTATTATATTATAAATATTAATATTATTATATTATAAATACTTATAACAAAATGAAAACAATGAGCAATGGACTTTATATATATATATATATATATATATATATATATATATATATATATATATATATATATATATATATATATATATATATATATATATATATATATATATATATATATATATAAAGTCCATTGCTCATTGTTTTCATTTTGTTATAAGTATTTATAATTTATATTTTTGTTATGTGTATTCATTTTTTGTTTTTATTCAGTCATTGGTGGAGCTAAGGATAATATTTGAATAATGTTTTTAATATTGTTGTGCAGCACTTTGGAAACATTTTGTTGTTTAAATGTGCTATATAAATAAAGTGGATTGGATTGGATAATGGCTGTTAAGGCTATAGCACTGTATTGGATCAGGCTTGCTCTTGTTTTTTTTTGCATATTTTAAATAAAAATATATCAAATCAAATCGAATATATATATATATATATATATATATATATATATATATATATATATATATATATATATATATATATATATATATATATATATATATATATGTTATAAAGTTAAAGTACCAATGATTGTAGAAATTATTTTCTGCATTTTGACCCATCACCCTTGATCACCCCTTGGAAGGTTAGGGGAGCAGTGGGCAGCAGCGGTGGCCGCGCCCGGGAATCATTTTTGGTGATTTAACCCCCAATTCCAACCCTTGATGCTGAGTGCCAAGCAGGGAGGTAATGGGTCCCATTTTTATAGTCTTTGGTATGACTCGGCCGGGGTTTGAACTCACAACCTACCCATCTCACACACCACTGGTATATACATATATGTATATGTATATGTATATACATATATATGTGGGCAGCATGGTGTGACAGGGGTTAGTGCGTATGCCTCACAATACGAAGGTCCTGGGTTCGATCCTGCGCTCGGGATTTTTCTGCGTGGAGTTTGCATGTTCTCCCCGTGACTGCGTGGGTTCCCTGCAGGTACTCCGGCTTCCTCCCACCTCCAAAGACATGCACCTGGATATAGGTTGATTGGCAACGCTAAAATTGGCCCTAGTGTGTGAATGTGAATGTTGTCTATCTTTGTTGGCCCTGCGATGAGGTGGCGACTTGTCCAGGGTGTACCCCGCCTACCGCCCGAATGCAGCTGAGATAGGCTCCAGCGACCCCGAAAGGGACAAGAGGTAGAAAATGGATGGATGGCATATATGTATATATATATAGATATATATACACACACACATATGAATCCAGTTTGATTCCAGGGGTGACGTTTCGATTCAGAATCGATTTTTGATTTAACCCGATTCTTGCAATTTATGATAAAAAAAAATTCTAAACAGATTACAGGTTCAATAAATAAAGCTTCTTCTGGTTGCATGGATAGGGCCTAAAACGTCTTTTTGAAAATTGATTCTTACACAAAAAAAGATTATGTAAAAAAAAAAATATTTCGATTTAGAATTGGAATGAATAAGTATTGTGTTCCGGATATAAATAATTTTTTTTGTGCATTCCTATTTTTTATACTATTTAAATCCAACTTGAATTTAATTTGATGCATGTTTCATAAGAAAACTATTTCAATTGATTTTTTTATTTGTGTAAAATAACAATTTTAACATAATTAAGCATGATAAGTCTTCCTAACTTAACTTCAACTGCGATTCAAATCAAGCACCACTGCCTTTTAAGACAAATACTAACACCGTGGCACCAAGGGAACAAGTGGGATTGCGGAGAAATTGGCCTTTATAATATTTTCAGTGACAGAGTAAGAAGTGGCAAGGAAAAAATTTGGAGTATAACAGCCTATGAAGCAACTGGTCATTTATTTATTTACATTTTACATGTGCTTATTCATGCAAAACAAGTCTTCTCACCGTGTGATCTGGGTACAGGGAGGGCATGGCTCTGTATCATTTAACCTTGTAAAACAATGCTTGCAACTTTACTGATCCACGGCTTTTTGTAAAAAAAAAAAAAAAAAAAAAAGTCTCTTTCAGTTGCAGCCCCAATTAAAAAGGCAGGAATTTAGACCTTGCGATAATAATTAGCTGCAAGATAAGTAAGTAGAACACACAATTATTTTATTTACAATAGCAGACAGACGTCTGTCCAACTGGATACTCCGAAATGATTCCATAATAAAAGAAGCTGTAAAAACTAACACGACAAACACGATTATGTCTAAAGGTCTTCTCGATACGTCCCAATTGTGTCCACATCAGTCACTAGGCTCGCCATCGTTGCCATCCTGTGGCACAGCAGTCTGCTTTCTTTGCTGTTCCTCTTCCTCGATTCGTGCTTGCTGGAAGTTTACAGAAGGAAAACTAAAAATACATAATACATACTGTGAAGTGGCGTGCTTTTCGCGTGCATACGTGCTTTTACCAGGGAGACAACCGTGTGTTAAACCGGTGGCACATATCTACAATCTGTAACACCTTTTCTGTATCGCAATCGACACAACAGAAACATACAGTACAGGCCAAAAGTAGGGATGTCCGATAATATCGGACTGTCGATATTATCGGCCGATAAATGCTTTAAAAATGTAATATCGGAAATTATCGGTATCGGTTTCAAAACTATCGGTATCGGTTTCAAAAAGTAAAATGTATGACTTCTTAAAACGCCGCTGTGTACACGGACGTAGGAAGAAGTACAGAGCGCCAATAAACCTTGAAGGCACTGCCTCTGCGTGCCTAACCAGTCACATAATATCGACGGCTTTTCACAAGTGAATGCAAGGCATACTTGATCAAGAGCCATACAGTTCACACTGAGGGTGGCCGTATAAACAACTTTAACACTGTTACAAATATGCGCCACACTGCGAACCCACACCAAACAAGAATGACAAACACATTTCGGGAGAACATACGCACCGTAACACAACATAAACAACAGAACAAATACCCAGAACCCCTTGCAGCACTAACTCTTCCGGGACGCTACAATATACACCCCCCCGGCCCCCCTAACCCCGCCCACCTCAACCTCCTAATGCTCTCTCAGGGAGAGCATGTCCCAAATTCCAAGCTGCTGTTTTGAGGCATGTTAAACAAAATAATGCCCTTTGTGACTTAAATAGTAAATATGGCAGTGCCATGTTGGCATTTTTTTCCATAACTTGAGTTGAAGTTGTTCTCTTATTTTGGAAAACCTTGTTACATTGTTTAATGCAGGGGTCACCAACGCGGTGCCCGTGGGCACCAGGTAGCCCGTAAGGACCAGATGAGTAGCCCGCTGGCCTGTTCTAAAAATAGCTCAAATAGCAGCACTTACCATTGAGCTGACTCTATTTTTTAAATTGTATTTATTTACTAGCAAGCTGGTCTCGCTTTGCCCGACATTTTTAATTCTAAGAGAGACAAAACTCAAATAGAATTTGAAAATCCAAGAAAATATTTTAAAGACTTGGTCTTCACTTGTTTAAATAAATTCATTAATTTTTTTACTTTGCTTCTTATAACTTTCAGAAAGACAATTTTAGAGAAAAAATACAACCTTAAAAATGATTTTAGGATTATTAAACACATATACCTTTTTACCTTTTAAATTCCTTACTCTTCTTTCCTGACAATTTAAATCAATGTTCAAGTAAATTTATTTTTTTTGTTGTAAAGAATAATAAATACATTTTAATTTAATTATTCATTTTAGCTTCTGTTTTTTCGACGAAGAATATTTGTGAAATATTTCTTCAAACTTACTATGATTAAAATTCAAAAAAATTATTCTGGCAAATCTAGAAAATCTGTATAATCAAATTTAAATCTTATTTCAAAGTCTTTTGAATTTCTTTTAAAATTTTTGTTCTGGAAAATCTAGAAGAAATAATGATTTGTCTTTGTTAGAAATATAGCTTGGTCCAATTTGTTATATATTCTAACAAAGTGTAAATTGGATTTTAACCTATTTAAAATATGTCATCAAAATTCTAAAATGAATCTTAATCAGAAAAAATTACTAATGATGTTCCATAAATTCTTTTTTAAATTTTTTTCAAAAAGATTCGAATTAGCTAGTTTTTCTCTTCTTTTTTTCGTCTGAATTTTGAATTTTAAAGAGTCGAAATTGAAGATAAACTATGTTTCAAAATGCAATTGTCATTTTTTTCGTGTTTTCTCCTCTTTTAAACCGTTCAATTAAGTGTAAAAATCATTAATTATTAATAATAACATAGAGTTAAAGGTAAACTGAGCAAATTGGCTATTTCTGGCAATTTTTTTCAGTGTGTATCAAACTGGTATCCCTTCGCATTAATCAGTACCCAAGAAGTAGCTCTTGCTTTCAAAAAGGTTGGTGACCCCTGCTTTAAAGCATCCAGCGGGGCATCACAACAAAATGAGGCATAATAATGTGTTAATTCCACAACTGTATATATCGGTATCGGTTGATATCGGTATCGGTAATTAAGAGTTGGACAAAATCGGAATATCGGATACCGGCAAAAAAGCCATTATCGGACATCCTTTGCCAAAAGTTTGGACACACCTTCTCATTCAATGCATTTTCTTTATTTTCATGACTATTTACTTTGTAGATTGTCACTGAAGGCATCAAAACATTAAATGAACACATGTCGAGTTATGTACTTAACAAAAAAAAAGGTGAAATAACTGAAAACATATTTTATATTCTAGTTTCTTCAAAATAGCCATCCTTTGCTCTGATTACTGCTTTGTACACTCTTGGCATTCTCTCTATGAACTTCAAGAGGAAGTCACCTGAAATGGTTTTCACTTCACAGGTGTGCTTGACGCCCAGGAGTGTGCAAAGCAGTAATCAGGGCAAAGGGTGGCTATTTTGAAGAAACTAGAATATAAAACATGCTCTCAGTTATTTCACCTTTTTTTTTGTTAAGTACATAACTCCACATGTGTTCATTCATAGTTTTGATGCCTTCAGTGACAATCTACAGTGTAAATAGTCATGAAAATAAAGAAAACGCATGGAATGAGGAGAAGGTGGATCCAAACTTTTGGCCTGTACTGTATGTACACTGACACTTCTGAGCGTGAGGTTGTGGATCGCCTCACCGGCGCAATCGTGCGACTGGAATGACTTAAACGTAAGAAAATGCATTATCAATGAAGTCTTTTTATTTTGGAGATATATTATAGTGATATATTTTTGAACTAAAAAAGACGAATGGCATTAAAATAAAAATTAAAAAACCGCCAGCAGACACCAAAATGCATCAATCGCATCATTTTAGTTAGGCGCATAAGTCATCCAGCAGCCATAAAATTATAAAAGGACATTGCTGAATAGACGATATACGTCTAATATTTTTTAGTTCTGTCAGTCCAAATATGTTGACACCCAGGATGGCGGATTCTCTGTCCGTCGTCGTCTGTCTTTTCCTCACAGCCGTGTGCGTTTTTGTCAGTTTGCACGTCCTTCTGACATGCTAATAAATAATGCGCAAAATAGTGCTCGCAAAACGGTGACGAGCGTGTGTAAATCACACTGCGCATGCTAAATAATTATATTTGCATTATTGTGGGCGTTCTGACCATCAGCATATATCTTGCATATTAATGAAGACAGAGACACAATTGCATTGTAAGCCTTGTTCTGCTCATTTAACAGACGCAATCCACTAGTAGATCAGCTTTGCGTGAGCTATCAGGTTTGCACGTGTTTTAGGACACGCAAACCCTAAGTAAAGGCCCATTCTGTGTTGTAACAAGGTGACAGTTACTATCTAAATATGCATACTTACCTCAAAAGCTATGGCTTGACTAAGACTGTCAAGAGCTGGATCTTCTCCTTCGTCTTCACTTTCATCCTCTTCTTCACTATAAAGCAAAATAAAAACATTATAGGGAAAACACACCATATGGTATGTATTCAATACAGTGGGTTACTTACACATGTTGTGGTTGTTGACCTTTTTTCTTCTTTTTCTTTTCTTTCTTCTTTGGGGGTTCCCTCTCTCCCAACATATTTTTGGGACACGCATAGCTCATATGTCCTCCATCCTATTAACAACAAACAACACACTAAATACCGTATTTTTCGGACTATAAGGCGCACTAAAAAATCCTTTTATTTTCTCAAAACTCGACAGTGCACCTTATTACCCGGTGCGCCTAATGTACGGAATCATTTTGGTTGTGCTTACCGACCTCGAAGCAATTTTATTTGGTACATGTTGAAATGATAAGTGTGTCCAGTAGATGGCAGTCACACATAAGAGATACGTGTAGACTGCAATATGACTCAAGTAAACAACACCAACATTTTATATGTTCCATTGAAAGTATAGAACATTACACACGGCGCTCAAAAATCTATCAAAATGATTTATTACGACTTTGGTAAGCTATGAAGCCGCACCGCTTGATGGATTGTACTGTGCTTCAACATACGAGTATTATTATGGTGTGTATAAGACAGGGGTGTCCAAACTTTTTCCACTGAGGGCCGCACACGGAAAAATTAAAGCATGAGGGGGCCGCGTTGAAATTTTTCATTTTCAAACCATAACAAAATATATGGATTTTGTGTTTTGTTTTTACCTTTAGGACTCCCGGGGACCAGGGGCCGTACTTATCAAGCTTCTCAGAATTACTCCTAAGAAGTCTGCTAAGAGTTGACTTAAGAGTAAATAAATTCTTCGCTGAAAGCTGCACTTAAAAGTTAGTTATCAAGCGTCTTACTCACACTTTCAGCGAAGTGTAGGACTGAATCTTAAGTGTCACACTCAGAGCTGAATTACGACATTACTATGTGCCGTAAACGCAATTTTAGGTGACGTCATTTCTGTGTCCATAGAAATGACCAATCACGGAAGGGAATCCGTTGTCTAAGAATAAAGAAATATCTTGGAAATATTTAAGTGGACAATGGGAGTGTATATTTTGACAATAAACTACAAAATAATACAAAACAAACTAGTCCCCGCCGGCACTCACGCTACCGCTCCCTCTCTTCTATCGGCCACACACTCACTGACGTCACTCACCTCACGGCCACACACATACGCTACTGTCATAACATTTTCTTTCCAATTCATTAATTAGGCAACTAATTTGAAACTGGTGTGGGTGGCTCTATATATACTAGCCCACTGCAGACACATGCAGAAATCAACATGGAATCGAAAAGTATTAAATCTGTGACAAAAATAATACCCGCTCTGTCTAAACGATACCGTTTGATCAGCTGCTCGTCATCAAACAAATCCAGAACATCGTTCCGCTCCCTGAATGTTTGCGCACGTCTCTCTCGCCTCAGTGCCATCCCCTGCTGGCAACTCCTAACCACTTAGGACACCTCTGAAGGTCTCTTAAATATCGTGGAGAGTAGGAGTGATTCTTAGACTTAAGAACGTTGATAAAAAGCTTTTATTCTTAAGTTTGAGAGTAGGACTAAATTTCGCAAATTCTCAGGACTTAAGTGTAAAATGGCACTCTAAGAAGCTTGATAAGTACGGCCCCATAAGTCTCCGTCAGTAACATGTTAAAAAATAAGTCAAATTATTATTTTAATTTTTAATGTAACGCTTACAGTAAATCTCTATATCAACTTCAGGTTGATATAAAGTAAAAAATAATAAAAAAAAGGTTTTATGCCTTTTCTGTCAAAGATAACTTTGTTTTTCATAGTAAAACTGAAATATGCAGTATTTCCCCCACAGCCCAAAACATTCAGAAAGCATTGTTTGATGTGAAGTAATTGGATTCCTCAAAAGATCAATAATGCAGGACACCATTGATTTAAATGTATTATTATTTATGAGTAATCAGTCACAGTGAAAAGATAAATAAAATCCCACTAAATATCTTTGGGATCTAAAAGGTCCCCCACCCATAAAATGATACATTTTTATTATTATTTGTTTTACTTTCAACACTTAAAGACCTACTGAAATTAATTTTTTTTATTTAAACGGGAATAGCAGATCCATTCTATGTGTCATACTTGATCATTTCGCGATATTGCCATATTTTTGCTGAAAGGATTTAGTAGAGAAAATCGACGATAAAGTTCGCAACTTTTGCTCGCTGATAAAAAAAAGCCTTGCCTGTACCGGAAGTAGCGTGACGTCACAGGAGCTAGTATTCCTCACAATTCCCCGTTGTTTACAATGGAGCGAGAGATTCGGAGCGACAAAGCAACGATTACCCCATTAATTTGAGGGAGGATGAAAGATTCGTAGATGAGGAACGTTACAGTGAAGGACTGGAGAGGCAGTGATGGACGTATCTTTTTTCGCTCTGACCGTAACTTAGGTACAAGCTGGCTCATTGGATTCCACACTCTCTCCTTTTTCTATTGTGGATCACGGATTTGTATTTTAAACCACCTCGGATACTATATCCTCTTGAAAATGAGAGTCGAGAACGCAAAATGGACATTTAAAGTGACTTTTATCTCCACGACAATACATCGGTGACACACTTAGCAACTGAGCTAACGTGCTAGCATCGTTCTCAAATGAAGATAGAAACAAAATAAATAAACCCCTGACTGGAAGGATA
Organism: Entelurus aequoreus; assembly: GCF_033978785.1. Lineage (NCBI taxonomy): Eukaryota > Metazoa > Chordata > Actinopteri > Syngnathiformes > Syngnathidae > Entelurus > Entelurus aequoreus. The sequence goes on from NC_084742.1 coordinate 69,771,310, forward strand.
GACAGAAGATCAACAATACTATTAAACCATGGACATGTAACTACACGGTTAAAAATTCTCAGCCTGGTAAGGCTTAACAATGCTGTTGCTAACGACGCTAAGGCTAATTTAGCAACTTAGCAACCGGACCTCACAGAACTATGATAAAAACATTAGCGCTCCACCTACGCCAGCCAGCCCTCATCTTCCCATCAACACCCGTGCTCACCTGCGTTCCAGCGATCAACGGCGCGACGAAGGACTTCATCCGTGGGTTTGGCGGCAAACATCGGCTAGGCGTAGTAAGTAGTCCTTGTTGTGTTGCTGTAAGTATTGTACTTAGCCGCTAATACACCGATCGATCCCACCTACAACGTTCTTCTTTGCAGTCTCCATTGTTCACTAAACAAATTGCAAAAGATTCACCAACACAGATGTCCAGAATACTGTGGAATTTTGTCGAAGAAAACAAGAGGTTTCTGTATCGGGTTCGATGGGGTCCAACCACTTCCGTGGATTTTGTGACGTCACGCGCATAAATCATATCCAAAGGAGTTTTTCAACCGGAAGTGTGGCGGGAATTTTAAAATTGCACTTTATAAGTTAACCCGGCCGTATTGGCATGTGTTGCAATGTTAATCAATCAATCAATCAATGTTTATTTATATAGCCCTAAATCACAAGTGTCTCAAAGGGCTGTACAAGCCACAACGACATCCTCGGTACAGAGCCCACATACGGGCAAGGAAAACTCACCCCAGTGGGACGTCAAAATGTTAAGATTTCATCACTGATATATAAACTATCAGACTGCATGGTCGGTAGTAGTGGCTTTCAGTAGGCCTTTAAGTTACGAGATCAACCTCAGATATATCTGTCAATTTTACGTTTGAAGTATTATTTTGGTTGTTTTATGCTCTTTTGTCAAAGAAAACGTTGTTTTTATACCGCAACCACATATGCAATATTTTCCACAAAAACATTTTAAAGTGAAATATTTTAAGTAATTGGAGCCTTGAATAGGCCAATAATTCATTATAACATTCATTTTTGAAAAACTTTTTTTTTTTTTGGAGCAATAGCAAAAAAAGAAAAATAAAGACAAAAGAAAAATAAACAGCCTGCATGGCAGCTTTGTATGAACATTGCAACTTTCTCTCGTGAGATTTCACATCATTCCACTTTTTTTTTAATTATTTAAAAATGTTTGCAATAGCATTTCCAGAATGTGTGGCGGGCCGGTAAACAATTAGCTGCGGGCCGCAAATGGCCCCCGGGCCGCACTTTGGACCCCCCTGGTATAAGGTAAGACATATTATCTGGCGTTTTATTTCGCAATATTATTCAAAAGCAACTTTTCTTACCTTCTGGTACCTGCTGATGTGTATTTGGGATCTGCATAAGTCCTGAAAATTTGCCCGCGTCCGCCTTTGTAGTCCGTGCCGACACCATAGTCGATAAGCTTCTTCTTTTTCTCTATCTTCTTGTTATGGGACATTCATCATCCGCTGTTGCCATTTCTAATATAAGCTGGTGTAAAGGTTTTACTTATATCTGTCAGCAAACTCGCCATGAAAGCGCTAAAACCTATTCAGATATGCTTTTAACCAGTGATTAGTGTCCTGTAATGTCCTGTCTTGTAAATGTCCTGTATTATTATGTATTTTACAATGTATTGCTTTTATATTTCCTGTATTTTATATTATTACTTTGAACTGTTTTGTATTTTTATTTTTTTTATCCTTTAAAGCGTCTTTGAGTATTCTGAAAAGCGCTATACCAAATAAAATGTATTATTATTATTTTTATTTAAAACATACCGGTGTAGTGAGTTTACATTATTCACCCAAGAAACTTTAATTAGAGAGTTCCGGTCGGACGGTTTTTCACGGGACACATTTCCGGCGTTGTTGTTGCACCAGTGAGCCACGGATGAGAAGATGCTGCTCCGTTATTGATTGAAGTAAAGTCTGAATGTCATTAAAACAGTTAGCTCCATCTTTTGACACTTCTTCCACTCCCGTCCTTGCACGCTACACCGCTACAACAAAGATGACGGGGAGAAGACGCTGTCGAAGGTGAGCCACGTAAATAAGACCGCCCACAAAACGGCGCATCCTGAGGCGACTGTCAGAAAGTGGCTTGAAGATGAACATAATCTATGCAACATTTCGACCAAAGAACCACCATTACATGTTATGTAGACTACTAGGAAGTGTTTTACTTTTTTTTTTATAATAATAACAATAATATGACTACTTTAATGCGCCTTATAATCTGGTGCGCCCTATGGTTCGGAAAATACGGTAGCTGTTGAACATTTGAATAAGCATATTTTAAAAGTATGACTAGTTTACATAGATTATTATTTCAAAAAGACACTTATTATTAAAATTGTACTCACCCCACATTCGTAACACCTGCTCTTGTCTGTGTAGTTGCGCCTCCTTATAAAGTCGGCCGCCCGTCCATTGTCGATTGCAATGCTCGCTTTCACAGTTCTTCCAAACAACTGCAACACAGCACACCTGTCAGTCACATATTTTTATAGAATAATCATAAAATAAAGCCAATAAGCCCACCTGCTTGTTGTTGACCGCTCTTGCACAGTTATGAGCCGATTCTCTGTCCAGGAATAGAACGAAAGCCACGCCTTTGCTTCTGTGGGTGTCTTTGTCTTTTACAATTGTAACCCTTGGAGAAAATCATCATATGACTACATCTTTCTGGGTTCTACATTGTGTAACAAGGGTGTAAAAATACTCACTTGACCACTTTTCCATATTTGGTGAAGAGCTGAAAAGAAAAGACCTCATCTCTAACAATGTTTTCTTATTTTTCATGTACAGTCAAGCGCAAAATTATTCCACACGTCTGACTTGTTTTTATTTAAATGTTTTAAATACAAGCTGAGGAATTTTTTCTTTCCCCACAATGATTGTCTTGTTATCGTCTGTGTCATTTCCAATTAAGGTTGCCAACCGTCCCTTGAAAAACGGAATGGTTCCTGATTTAGAAACAAAACTATGGGTTCCGTATTGAGCTGTCAAGGAATGCACTTTGTTTTGTATAATAGTGAAAAATAAAAATAGTTTGTAAAATATCAATAGATTATTTTGAAAGACAAAGGCTTCACAAGTCTGCCATAGGCTAAGCCAGGGGTCGGCAACCCAACATGTTAAAAGAGCCATATTGGACCAATAATACAAAAAACAAATCTGTCTGGAGCCGAAAAAAATTAAAAGCCAAATGTAAGAGTTAAAGGCCTACTGAAACCCACTACTACCGACCACGCAGTCTGATAGTTTATATATCAATGATGAAATCTTAACATTATAACACATGCCAATACGGCCGGGTTAACTTATAAAGTGACATTTTAAATTTGCCGCTAAACTTCCGGTTCGAAACGCCTCTGAGGATGACGTATGCGTGTGACGTAGCCCGACGAACACGGGTATGCCTTCCACATTGAAGCCGATACGAAAAAGCTCTGTTTTCATTTCATAATTCCACAGTATTCTGGACATCTGTGTTCGTGAATCTGTTTCAATCATGTTCATTGCATTATGGAGAAGGAAGCCGAGCAAGCAAAGAAGAAAGTTGTCGGTGCGAAATGGACGTATTTTTCGAACGTAGTCAGCCACAACAGTACACAGCCGGCGCTTCTTTGTTTACATTCCCGAAAGATGCAGTCAAGATGGAAGAACTCGGATAACAGAGACTCTAACCAGGAGGACTTTTGATTTGGATACACAGACGCCTGTAGAGAACTGGGACAACACAGACTCTTACCAGGATTACTTTGATTTGGATGACAAAGACGCAGACGTGCTACTGTGAGTATGCAGCTTTGGCTTTTTTTTGCGTATGTACGTAACTTTTTTTAAATATATAAGCTTTATGAACCTTGGGTTAGGTGAACGGTCTTTTGGGCTGAGTGATTGTGTGTGTTGATCATGTGTTTGAATTGTATTGGCGTGTTCTATGGAGCTAGGAGCTAGCAGAGGAGCTAGGAGCTAGCATAACACGTACCGTACCGTACGTGCGCGTCACGTACGTAACTTTTTTAAAATATATAAGCTTTATGAACCTTGGGTTAGGTGAACGGTCTTTTGGGCTGAGTGATTGTGTGTGTTGATCGGGTGTTTGAATTGTATTGGCGTGTTCTATGGAGCTAGGAGCTAGCAGAGGAGCTAGGAGCTAGCATAACACGTACCGTACCGTACGTGCGCGTCACGTACGTAACTTTTTTAAAATATATAAGCTTTATGAACCTTGGGTTAGGTGAACGGTCTTTTGGGCTGAGTGATTGTGTGTGTTGATCGGGTGTTTGAATTGTATTGGCGTGTTCTATGGAGCTAGGAGCTAGCAGAGGAGCTAGGAGCTAGCATAACAAACACGCAGGTGTTATTATGCAGGATTAATTTGTGGCATATTAAATATAAGCCTGGTTGTGTTGTGGCTAATAGAGTATATATATGTCTTGTGTTTATTTACTGTTGTAGTCATTCCCAGCTGAATATCAGGTACCGTGAGTATGCAGCCTTGGCTGCTAAACATTCGATAACTTGACCGTATGTGCGCGTCACGTACGTAACTTTTAAAAAATATATAAGCTTTATGAACCTTGGGTTAGGTAAACGGTCTTTTGGGCTGAGTGATTGTGTGTGTTGATCAGGTGTTTGAATTGTATTGGCGTGTTCTATGGAGCTAGGAGCTAGCAGAGGAGCTAGGAGCTAGCATAACAAACACGCAGGTGTTTTTATGCAGGATTAATTTGTGGCATATTAAATATAAGCCTGGTTGTGTTGTGGCTAATAGAGTATATATATGTCTTGTGTTTATTTACTGTTGTAGTCATTCCCAGCTGAATATCAGGTCACCCCCGGCTCTCACAGCATCTTCCCTATCTGAATAGCTTCAACTCCCCACTAGTCCTTCACTTGCACTTTACTCATCCACAAATCTTTCATCCTCGCTCAAATTAATGGGGAAATTGTCGCTTTCTCGGTCCGAATCTCTCTCACTTCATGCGGCCATCATTGTAAACAATAGGGAACTTTGCGTATATGTTCAACTGACTACGTCACGCTACTTCCGGTAGGTGCAAGCCTTTTTTTTATCAGATACCAAAAGTTGCAATCTTTATCGTCGTTGTTCTATACTAAATCCTTTCAGCAAAAATATGGCAATATCGCGAAATGATCAAGTATGACACATAGAATAGATCTGCTATCACCGTTTAAATAAAAAAAATTCATTTCAGTAGGCCTTTAAAATGAAGGCAACACATTAAGTAAGTGTGTCAAGAGGGTATAATAACTCCTGGAAATTACTGTCTTAAAACTGCCAAAGGTATAGATGGGTGTGCCCAAGTTAAAGGAAAGGACAGGCTGTCTTCTTCTAATGGATTTATTACAATCTTTGCAAGCTGGGTAACGTTTGCTGTGGTCTGGAACAACATGGCACACAATCAGAAATGCAGCCAATATTACATATAGATCATGTTTCAAGAGACATGCAAATATAAATTAAACACACAGAGGATATAAGTAAAGGAAATTAAATTAACTCAAATATACCTACAAACGAGGCATAATGATGCAATATGTACACACAGCTAGCCTAAATAGCATGTTAGCATGGTTTATTAGCACTCCACGCAAGTCAATAACATCAACAAAGCTCACCTTTGTGCATTCGCGCACAGCATAAACGTTTGGTGGACAACATGAGACAAAGAAGGAGTGGCATAAAACCCGTATTTCTGTGGCAGCATCAGAGAAAGTTGTGCACATAAACCAATTACGGTGAGTTCAAGGACCGCCAAAATTAGTAGGACAAAACGGCGCTGGCCAAATACTGTCATCAGTAAAGCATAAACACAAACATATTAAAGAGTGGGCTTTCTAACAATTAGGAAGGTTCGTGTTATGTTTGTCCTCCTACAGAAACATAATTTAAACAACAAATATATCCCCCCCCCATATTTTTCCATTTTTGAAAAAGCTATACATATTTTAACGCGAATAGCAATCCACGAAATGGCAAATTACCTTGTGGAGGTCGTTATTCGTGAGAGAGAATGGCAGGTTGGACACATAAACTGTGCTCTTGCTCGGTGCCAACCCCCCGCTCATGTTGAACACCTGAGAAGAACATAACAGCAATGTTAGGCTACACAGAATAGTTAGTTAAAGCTATTCGCTTTAAAATGACTTACCAACACGGGAAAACTACTGTAAACACATCCGACGCGCCTATTAAACTGCTGTTGTCTGTGTTCGGTAGGAAAACACAAACAAACCCGGTTTGAGTGTCGCGTAATGATGACGCGTGCATCCTCTTGTCCAATAAAAAAAAAGCCTCGTCTGTCAATGTAGCTTCGTCAAGCTAAAGTGAAGCTAAACCACTAGACGGGGGTTTGTTATTATTCATATAACTTTAACTACACAGCACGCTGAATAGGAGACGCCACGCAATCATTCTTTGGAGGTAACCACAAGCCAATGACTATAAAAAGATGCGTATTTCCGCATGCTAACGTTAGCTAGCTCGCAATGCTAGTCTGAGAGTCGCACGTACACGATCAGGCGAGTATTGCATGAATGTATTAATATTATTATTTCATCATTCGCCTATGTATGTTTGCATGTCGGTGTTATAATACCCCTTTTAATCGGTACCAAAGTGACCTGTTTGATGAGGTCTGCGGGGAGTCACTTAAGACGCTAGTTGAGATGTCATGTTTTTCCTACACATACAACTTCATTTATTCACTCTCTAGAGACTTGTACATTGTGATGCATTGGAGTATAAATCTGCATTATGAACTTTGCATTTGAAACTCTTTCCAGATTGTTTTGAAGCCGCGAAGCCCTGGAATTTCGAAAGTAAGTTAAAGGTCACGCTCTTTTCTATTGCACTAAATTAGTCAATATTCATTGATTGATTGAAACTTTTATTAGTAGGTTGCACAGTGAAGTACATATTCCGTACAATTGACCACTAAATGGTAACACCCGAATAAGTTTTTCAACTTGTTTAAGTCGGCGTCCACTTAAATTGATTCATGATACAGATATATACTATCAGATATATACTATCATCATAATATAGTCATCACACAAGATAATCATCAGAGTATATACATTTAATCATTTACATTATTTACAATCCGGGGTGTGGGATGGGGGGGGGTTAGGTTTGGTTGGTATCAACACTTCAGTCATCAACAATCAACATCAACAATTGCATCATCAGAGAAATGGACATTGAAACAGTGTAGGACTGACTTGGTAGGATATGTACAGCAAGTAGTGGACATAGAGAGAGAGACCAGAAAGTATAAGAAAAAGTGTCTACATTTGTTTATTTACAATCCGAAGAGGTATGATGTGGAAGGGAGGGTGTTAGTTTAGGGTTGAAGTTGCCTGGAGGTGTTCTTTTAGTGCGGTTTTGAAGGAGGATAGAGATGCCCTTTCTTTTACACCTGTTGGGAGTGCATTCCATATTGTTGTGGCATAGAAGGAGAATGAGTTGAGACCTTTGTTAGTTCAGAATCTGGGTTTAACATGGTTTGTGGAGCTCCCCCTGGTGTTGTGGTTATGGCGGTCATTTACGTAAAGGAAGTAGTTTGACATGTACTTCGGTATCAGGGAGGTGTAGCGGATTTTATAGACTAGGGTCAGTGCGAGTTGTTTTACTCTGTCCTCCACCCTGAGCCAGCCCACTTTGGAGAAGTGGGTAGGAGTGAGGTGTGATCTGGGGTGGAGGTCTAGAAGTAATCTGACTAGCTTGTTCTGGGATGTTTGGAGTTTAGATTTGAGGGTTTTGGAGGTGCTAGGGTACCAGGATGTGCATGCGTAATCGAAAAAGGGTTGAACGAGAGTTCCCGCTAGAATCCTCATGGTGCTTTTGTTGACCAGAGAGGAGATTCTGTAGAGAAATCTCGTTCGTTGGTTGACCTTTTTGATTAGCCTCTAGAATGGAACCTAGGTAGGTGACCTCATCTTTCCTGGTGATAACAATGTCACCCACTTTTATAGTGGGTGACATCCTTACGCCAGTGTTTTTCAACCTTTTTTGAGCCAAGGCACATTTTTTGCGTTGAAAAAATCCGGAGGCACGCCACCAGCAGAAATCATTAAAAAACTAATCTCAATTGACAGTAAAAAGTCCATCCATCCATCCATCCATCCATCTTCTTCCGCTTATCCGAGGTTGGGTCGCGGGGGCAGCAGCCTAAGCAGGGAAGCCCAGACTTCCCTCTCCCCAGCCACTTCGTCCAGCTCTTCCCGGGGGATCCCGAGGCGTTCCCAGGCCAGCCGGGAGAGATAGTCCTCCCAACGTGTCCTGGGTCTTCCCCGTGGCCTCCTACCGGTCGGACGTGCCCGAAACACCTCCTTAGGGAGGCGTTCGGGTGGCATCCTGACCAGATGCCCGAACCACCTCATCTGGCTCCTCTCCATGTGGAGGAGCAGCGGCTTTACTTTGAGCTCCTCCCGGATGACAGAGCTTCTCACCTTATCTCTAAGGGAGAGCCCCGCCACCCGGCGGAGGAAACTCATTTCGGCAGCTTGTACCCGTGATCTTGTCCTTTCGGTCATGACCCAAAGCTCATGACCATAGGTGAGAATGGGAACGTAGATCGACCGGTAAATTGAGAGCTTTGCCTTCCGGCTCAGCTCCTTCTTCACCACAACAGATCGATACAGCGTCCGCATTACTGAAGACGCCGCACCGATCCGCCTGTCGATCTCACGATCCACTCTTCCCCCACTCGTGAACAAGACTCCGAGGTACTTGAACTCCTCCACTTGGGGCAGGGTCTCCTCCCCAACCCGGAGATGGCACTCCACCAGTAAAAAGTCGTTGTCGCAATTGTTGGATATGACTTTAAATCATAACCAAGCATGCATCAATATAGCTCTTGTCTCAAAGTAGGTGTACTGTCACCACCTGTCACATCACGCCGTGACTTATTTTGAGGTTTTTGCTGTTTTCCTGTGTGTAGTGTTTTAGTTCTTGTCTTGCGCTCCTCCTTTGGTGGCTTTTTCTCTTTTTTTGGGTATTTTCCTGTAGCAGTTTCACGTCTTCCTTTGAGCGATATTTCCCACATCTACTTTGTTTTAGCGATCAAGAATATTTCAGTTGTTTTTATCCTTCTTTGTGGGGACATTGTTGATTGTCATGTCATGTTCGGATGTACATTGTGGATGCCGTCTTTGCTCCACAATAAGTCTTTGCTGTCGTCCAGCATTCTGTTTTTGTTTACTTTGTAGCCAGTTCAATTTTAGTTTCATTCTGCATAGCCTTCACTAAGCTTCAATGCCTTTTCTTAGGGGTGCTCTCCTTTTGTTTATTTTTGGTTTAAGCATTAGACACCTTTTTACCTGCACACTGCTTCCCGCTGTTTCCGACATCTACAAAGCAATTAGCTACCGGCTGCCACCTACTGATATGGAAAAGTATTACATGTTTTTTTTGCCGAGCTCTAGACAGCACCGACACTCAACAACAACACATCATTTGCAGACTATAATTACTGGTTTGCAAAAAATATTCTTAACCAAAATTTGATAATCTCCCACGGCACAGTGGTTGAAAAACACTGCCTTATACAACCTGCAACCAAAAATTATAAACCTTTAGTAGCCTGTTTATGGAGGGAAATTATTGCCAATGCTTCACAAACACACACATGTTTTTACTCGCGCTCAAGGATTGGCAAGTAAAAAAAAAAAATTTCTGCGAGTAAAAAAAACCTATTCGCAAGTATATGTTTTTTCCTTAATTAAAAAAGCAATTCGCAAGTATAAAAACTTTTTTTTTCTTTCGGCGGTAATATTGCACCCTGCTCAATCCGCACCGTGGAACAAGCTCAATCTGTAAATGTTCCCTTCTCTTCTGTCCGCCTTTTTATTCCCCACCCAGCTTATTCTTCTTTATTTTTGGCGGACAGAACAATGCGCAAATAACAACAGTAGCTCTGGGTGCCTTACATTGAGTCAGCAGCACCACCTCTCGTTGTAGACCATACCTAGGGAACTTAAGGCCCGGGAGCCGCATGCAGTTTATTATGCTTTTCAACAATCTGGCCCAAACAATTTTTTTTAGATCTTTAAGATGGAAACTAGCCGCCATTATGATGTGCAGTGATGTTTTCAAATTGCCGTAAGTCTTAAACTATACAAAGTATTTCAATGGTTGGAATCTCCGCTTTTGCATTATATACGAGTTACTTTGGTAATCTACGTCACAGCAGCTCAGACGAGGCACCAAGCAGTGTGGGTGGGGAGCGTTTCCACAGAGTGTTTCCAGAGCGGCCAGACTGAAATGCGGGTGTCAGGGACAGACGCGGAAGAGGATTTTTACGACAACGTTCTAAAGCTTAGTGATATATCAGATTGTAGGTGGGGTTTTTTTTTATACCCTTTGCGTTCATATTTTGCTGTTTTTTGCGTTTCGCTTGATTGTAAAATATGTCGATCGAGAGGGGGTGTGACGTTCCTATGTTGTCAATATTCAGTGTTTTATCCTTCATAGTTAATATTGTAAATCCCAAATTCTTTATTTTCATGTACATTCCGGGTGTCTCATTTAGTAAAACAATTAAAATTCCATTCGGTTTTTTAAGGTGGTCCGTCATAAAATGTTTAGCATTCAATCAGACATTATTGTGAGGTTTTGTAATAGTGTTCCTAAAAAATATATATTCCAGCCCCCAGACACATTTTTTTCTCAAAATTTGGCCCCGGAGTCAAAATAATTGCCCAGGCCTGTTGTAGACTACAAATGAATTCGCACAGGGTGGAATATTACTGCCAAATGTTTTAACTTGAAGAAAATAGTTGTTATACTTGAAAATAGTTTTTTTTACTTGCAGAAAATTGTTTTTTTACCTGCAAATTCTTTTGCGAATCGTTTATTTATTTTTTGAAGAAAATTGTTTTTTTACTTGCAAATCCTTTTAGTGTGAGTAAAAAATTTTTGTGGAGTTTTGGCAGTAATTTAATTCCATAACTGTTACACTGTTTTTGTTTTGCTTTTTGAAGTGTTATTGACTGACGTGCTTTACTAACTATTAGGTTAATTCACTTTATATTGACCTTTTTTTACAGTGGCGTACAGAAGGGACAGGACTGTACGAGATGCATATGAAGAACGCTTTTTATCTGACAGGCCGGTGAGATTGTCTTTGCACTCTTATCATTTCTTCTAAAAGAAGAACTCATAAATTGAGACCTCAATTGTGAATATTTATCCCCACTGTCTGCATAGGGCCCATACTCTCGAGCAGGAGGGGATAGAAGAGGTCACTTTAGCAGACCCGAAGAAGATTACAACCGCGGCGGTTATGAATACGAAGGGGGTCCTCGCTTTTTCCCAAATGGAGGTGGCCCGCGGAACTACCACGGAGACGATCAACGAGGCTACCCTGGGGATGGTGCTCATTTCCCTTCGGAACGCAGAGGCGCTCCCCCGTCGAGAAGGGTGAGAGTATGGATTTCCTACGTGGTTCATAGGATGCAAATATGGAGTAAAATTGACTTTGCTCTGTCGTGTTCAGGAGGATTTTCCTTACAGAGGACCTAGGGAGGATCCACACACAGGAGGACGGCCTATGGAATACAGGTTAATGCTCAGCACATGCTGTATTCAATACATATTTATGATGTATACATGCACCAATGGTGGCACAGGGGTTAGTGCATTTGCCTCACAATACGAAGGTCCTGAGTAGTCCTGGGTTTGACCCTGCGCTCGGGATCTTTCTGTGTAGAGTTTGCATGTTCTCCCCGTGACTGCGTGGGTTCCCTCCGCGTACTCCGGCTTCCTCCCACCTCCAAAGACATGCACCTGGGGATAGGTTGATTGGCAACACTAAATGGTCCCTAGTGTGTGAATGTGAGTGTGAATGTTGTCTGTCTATCTGTGTTGGCCCTGTGATGAGGTGGCGACTTGTCCAGGGTGTACCCCGCCTTCCGCCCGGATGCGGCTGAGATAGGCTCCAGCAACACCCTCCACCCCAAAAGGGACAAGCGGTAGAAAGTAGATGGATGGATGGATGCACTAACAATATTTGCATAATTCTTTAATACAAGTATAATATTTTTCTATCTTTTTTTTTTCAGCAACCGTGCACCACCACCACCACCCAACGCACGAAACCAGGGCGTATACCCGGCGCCCCGATCGCTACCAGAAAGCGGAGCAGACACGCTTGTGCAAGCCATCCTCAACCTGGAAAGGGGGTATGAATTATGAACTAGTGATGTGCCGATTATGGTTGTACTGTATACCGGTACTAGTGTAGTACCGCGATACTAATGAAATATATTCTGTACTATACCGCCTCTAAAAAGTACCGGTCCCCCACCCCTCCACATTGCTGGTTTTACGAGCAGAGGAGCATGTTCGGCAACGCACAATCACGGAGTACTTACAAGCAGACACAGTGGGTAGACAGAAAAGGGAGAATGGACGCATTTTGGCCTGAAAACTAACGATAAAGGTGAAGTTATAAGTTACACTGAAACGCCCTCAGGAAGAGGTGCTTTAAGACATGGTTAACTAGCTAGCGGTTTAAGTCCATCCGCAGTCTGCAGTGTTTTAGCTACTTCTCTGATCGGAACATCCCTATAATGGATTACATTTGTATAGCGCTTTACAGTGAAAACTGAGAACCCATCAATTATTCATTCCACATTCTCAACTTGATGCTGGTAAGCTACACTTATAGCCACAGCCGCCATAGAGTGGACTGGCGGAAACGTGGCTGCCAATTTGCGCTTATGCCCAACCGACCATCATCAAACCGTCATGCACATTCATACACCAGTGTGAGCCGCACTAGGAGCACGGCGGGTGAAGTGTCTTGCCCGAGGACACAACAGCCGTGCCTCGGGTGGCGCGAGCTGCATTTAAAACCAGGTACCTTCAAGTAGCTGGAGTGCCGCTCTACCATCTGAGCCACGCCGCCCCATATAGGGAAATACAAACAAATGCATAATTACATACAGTCATGCATTAAAACAGAAGTGTACAGCTCCACTAATGGACATTGGTGTGTTACTTTCAAAGGCAAAATTAAAGTATTGCTAGAAACATAATTTTTATATGGGACTTTATTGTATTATATGTATAGTACATGTTCCTAAAAGAAAAAAGCATAAAACACAGTATATTTAAATATACTAAATGTAAAAAAGGGAATAAATATTCAAAATCTAGTTTGGTTACGCCATCATGAGCGCAACACAAGGTTGAAAAAGTTTCAACTACAATTCTAAATAAGATGTCAAAAGCAAACTGAAATCAAATACACACAGCTTAAAGGCCTACTGAAAGCCACTACTACCGACCACGCAGTCTGATAGTTTATATATCAATGATGAAATCTTAACATTGCAACACATGCCAATACGGCCGGGTTAACTTATAAAGTGCCATTTTAAATTTACCGCTAAACTTCCGGTTGAAAACGTCTATGTATGATGACGTTTGCGTGTGACGTCGATGGTTGAAGCGGAAGTATTCGGACACATTGTATCACAATACAAACAGCTCTGTTTTCATCGCAAAATTCCACAGTATTCTGGACATCTGTGTTGGTGAATCTTTTGCAATTTGTTTAATGAACAATGGAGACTGCAAAGAAGAAAGCTGTAGGTGGGATCGGTGTATTAGCGGCTGGCTGCAGCAACACAACCAGGAGGACTTTGAGTTGGATAGCAGATGCGCTATCCGACGCTAGCCACCGACCGCATCGATGATCGGGTGAAGTCCTTCGTCGCGCCGTCGATCGCTGGAACGCAGGTGTGCACGGGTGTTGATGAGCAGATGAGGGCTGGCGTAGGTGGATAGCTAATGTTTTTATCATAGCTCTGACGAGGTCCCGTAGCTAAGTTGGCGTCAATGGCGTCGTTAGCAACAGCATTGCTAGGCTTCGACAGGCGGCACAGCATTAACCGTGTGGTTACAGGTCCAGTGTTTGGTTCGGTGTCTCCTGATAGTAGTATTGTTGATCTGCTGTCTATCCTTCCAGTCAGGGGCTTATTTCTTTTGTTTCTATCTGCATTTAAGCACGATGCTATCACGTTAGCGCCGTAGCTAAAGTGCTTCACCGATGTATTGTCGTGGAGATAAAAGTCACTGTGAATGTCCATTTCGCGTTCTCGACTCTCATTTTCAAGAGGATATAGTATCCGAGGTGGTTTAAAATACAAATCCGTGATCCACAATAGAAAAAGGAGAGAGTGTGGAATCCAATGAGCCAGCTTGTGCCTAAGTTACGGTCAGAGCGAAAAAAGATACGTCCTGCACTGCACTCTAGTCCTTCACTCTCACGTTCCTCATCCGCGAATCTTTCATCCTCGCTCAAATTAATGGGGTAATCGTCGCTTTCTCGGTCCGAATTGCTCTCGCTGCTGGTGTAAACAATGGGGAAATGTGAGGAGCCCTTCAACTTGCGACGTCACGCTACTTCCGGTACAGGTAAGGCTTTTTTTATCAGCGACCAAAAGTTGCGAACTTTATCGTCGATGTTCTCTACTAAATACTTTCAGCAAAAATATGGCAATATCGCGAAATGATCAAGTATGACACATAGAATGGACCTGCTATCCCCGTTTAAATAAAAAAAAAAATTTTCAGTAGGCCTTTAAAGATTGATCAATACCTATTTAAATTTAGTAATACATAAATATGATGATTTATCAAAATATAAAAGAAATATACCTGAACAGAACGCTCATGATGGTTACACCAAAAAGTAACGCTATGAACCGCGTTTTTCGGGCATTTTTATGCTATTTCTAAGCATCTCCTTTTTATTATCGTTGATTTTAAATGGTCAAACTAATGCATATTATATATGCATGCCCTAGTAAACAAAAAAAAGTTATATTTATTTTGATTGTTACATTTTGAAGTACATTTGTGCAGGTGGGTGCGAATGTACCCATTACCAGAGCTGTACACAGAAGCAATATTATGGCGTGAGAACAGTGCCAAAACTATTGCATGTAAAAAACACTGTAGACTCTCGGTGCACGCTGCGTCTTTTTCTGTGCGTGCGTAATCCTTTCGCGCTCCCGCTGTGTCTTTCTCTACGCACGCAGCTTTCCACATTGAACACACGGCCCACGGTCTGTTCCTCAACTTACCTCATTTTCCGCTGAGCGGATGATGTGGATTCTCAATTTTCACACAAATCTTTCTGCCTTGACGACCCGCCTTACTCTGCCTTCGGATTGGCTCCAACTTGGAGGCCGTAGGTGTTTTAAAGTGACCAATCGGAAAGAAGGGGAGTTGCTGGGCCGTGTAGTCAAGTGCCAAAAGGGTGGAACGCCACTCGCGAAAGAGAAAGATACATCGCTTTATTCACCAAGATCAATTAGAATAATACATTAATGTTGGATATAGAGAACATACAAACACTTTATTTATTAAATCACAAATATTGAATTAAGTTCAACGATTTGTTGCATTTGCAAACAGCTAAAATTATGCACAAAGCAAACTATAACCTGCTACCCAAGAATGTACAACAATTCTTCTCAACAAAAGAGGAGAAATATAACCTTAGAGGGAAATCTAATTTAAAACATGTGTATGCTCGTACAACACTTAAAACCTTTATCATATCCGTATGTGGAATGAAATTATGGAATGGATTAACCAAAGAAATCAAACAAAGCACCAATATGATTCAGTTTAAGAAACTGCTCAAACTACGAGTGTTCACAAAGTACACAGAACAATAATTATGATGAACATCTTGAACCATTTTCTTTTCTTTTGAGATAAAGATTTATGTGTTTAATATTCGTTTAATTACTATGGTACAGTATATTATTTATTATGTATTTATTTATTCACTGTTCTGTTACATAGAACAAGGAAATGAGATACAAGTGCTATGGTATGAAAAGGCCCCGCAACCCCGAAAGGGACAAGCGGTAGAAAATGGATGGATGGATGGCTGGATGGATGGATCGTATGAAAAGGTGTAGTATTAATTGAGCTCAGCTTCTTACCACTCCTTTTCGGACGTCCTGTAATGAAAGAACTAGAAATATGTGATGCATTACATTGTATCGTATGCATGTTCCAAATAAAATAAAACTGAAGTGAATTAAACAAGTGTAAATAGAGTCTGTGCGAGCGTAAACAGTCTGCGCATGCGTAAGGATTTTGGCACTGTTCTGATGCCATACAATATGTTTTAGGATGGTTAAAGTTCCTCTGTGTGACAGGAGAGCTCAGCTGTTTTTAAGGCCCCATTGCGTAAGATCGTCTCTTTGACGTGGTGTTTTTAGGAATCTGCTCAAATGTTAGCTGCTCCCAAATTTTAAACTGAATTTTTGAGCTGGTCTGAAGTCATTCCTGTTCCAGTTTGGCTCTTGGGCTGCTAGTTGATGAGCACTGGTACACTAAATATGGACCGACATTACTTTAAAGCAAACCTGGGTAAATTAAGGCCCAGGGGCCATTAGTGGCCCGTTTTCAATCTGGCCCGCCGGACATTCCCCCCAAAAATGTTTAGATCTTCAAGATGGAAACTGTAGCTGGCATTATGATGTGCAGTGATGTTTTCAAATGACTGTAAGTCAATGTATTTCAACGGTTGGAATATGCGCTTTTGTATGATGTACTAGTTACTAGGGGTGTGGGAAAAAATCGATTCGAATTAGAATCACGATTATCACGTTGTGCGATTCAGAATCGATTCTCATTTTTCAAAAAAATTGATTTTATTTTTTTAAAAAAAATAAAAAAAAATAAAAATAAAACAAATAAAATTGATTTTTTTTTTTATTTATAAAAAAATAAAAAAAAAATAAAAATTAATCAATCCAACAAAACAATACACAGCAATACCATAACAATGCAATCCAATTCCAAAACCAAACCCGACCCAGCAACACTCAGAACTGCAATAAACAGAGCAATTGAGAGGAGACACAAACACGACACAGAACAAACCAAAAGTAGTGAAACAAAAATTTATATTATCAACAACAGTATCAATATTAGTTACAATTTCAACATAGCAGTGATTAAAAATCCCTCATTGACATTATCATTAGACATTTATAAAATAAAAATAAAAAAGAACAATAGTGTCACAGTGGCTTACACTTGCATCGCATCTCATAAGCTTGACAACACACTGTGTCCAATATTTTCACAACGATAAAATAAGTCATATTTTTGTTTCATTTAATAGTTAAAACAAATTTACATTATTGCAATCAGTTGATAAAACATTGTCCTTTACAATTATAAAAGCTTTTTACAAAAATCTACTACTCTGCTTGCCTGTCAGCAGACTGGGGTAGATCCTGCTGAAATCTATGTATTCCATGAATAGAGAATCCTTTTGAATCGGGAAAAAATCGTTTTTGAATCGAGAATCGTGTTGAATTGAAAACAAATCGATTTTGAATCGAATCGTGACCCCAAGAGTAGATATTGAATCGAATCGTGGGACACCCTAAGATTCACAGCCCTACTAGTTACTATGGTAATCTAATTAGTTACTATGGTAATGTAAGTCTCACAGCAGCTCAGACGAGGCACCAAGCAGTGTGGGTGGGGAGTGTTTCCCCAGAGTGTTTCCAGGGCAGCCAGCCTGAAATGCGGGTGTCAGGGACGGACGCGGAAGAAGATTTAATGATGTATCAGGTTGTAGGTGGGGTTTATTTTTTTACCCTTCGCGTTCATAACTGAGCTACTGTGTTGAACAATTTACCTTGTGGATCATTAAAGTTTGTCTAAGTCTAAGTCTAATATTTCGCAGTGTTTGTTGCATTTTTGTCGCGTTTCGTTTGATTGTAAAATACAGGTAAAAGCCAGTAAATTAGAACATTTTGAAAAACTTGATTTATTTCAGTAATTGCATTCAAAAGGTGTAACTTGTACATTATATTTATTCATTGCACACAGACTGATGCATTCAAATGTTTATTTCATTTAATTTTGATGATTTGAAGCGGCAACAAATGAAAATCCAAAATTCCGTGTGTCACAAAATTAGAATATTACTTAAGGCTAATACAAAAAAGGGATTTTTAGAAATGTTGGCCAACTGAAAAGTATGAAAATGAAAAATATGAGCATGTACAATACTCAATACTTGGTTGGAGCTCCTTTTGCCTCAATTACTGCGTTAATGCGGCGTGGCATGGAGTCCATGGGTTTCTGGCACTGCTCAGGTGTTATGAGAGCCCAGGTTGCTCTGATAGTGGCCTTCAACTCTTCTGCGTTTTTGGGTCTGGCATTCTGCATCTTCCTTTTCACAATACCCCACAGATTTTCTATGGGGCTAAGGTCAGGGGAGTTGGCGGGCCAATTTAGAACAGAAATACCATGGTCCATAAACCAGGCACGGGTAGATTTTGCGCTGTGTGCAGGCGCCAAGTCCTGTTGGAACTTGAAATCTCCATCTCCATAGAGCAGGTCAGCAGCAGGAAGCATGAAGTGCTCTAAAACTTGCTGGTAGACGGCTGCGTTGACCCTGGATCTCAGGAAACAGAGTGGACCGACACCAGCAGATGACATGGCACCCCAAACCATCACTGATGGTGGAAACTTTACACTAGACTTCAGGCAACGTGGATCCTGTGCCTCTCCTGTCTTCCTCCAGACTCTGGGACCTCGATTTCCAAAGGAAATGCAAAATTTGCTTTCGTTTCCACCATCAGTGATGGTTTGGGGTGCCATGTCATCTGCTGGTGTCGGTCCACTCTGTTTCCTGAGATCCAGGGTCAACGCAGCCGTCTACCAGCAAGTTTTAGAGCACTTCATGCTTCCTGCTGCTGACCTGCTCTATGGAGATGGAGATTTCAAGTTCCAACAGGACTTGGCGCCTGCACACAGCGCAAAATCTACCCGTGCCTGGTTTACGGACCATGGTATTTCTGTTCTAAATTGGCCCGCCAACTCCCCTGACCTTAGCCCCATAGAAAATCTGTGGGGTATTGTGAAAAGGAAGATGCAGAATGCCAGACCCAAAAACGCAGAAGAGTTGAAGGCCACTATCAGAGCAACCTGGGCTCTCATAACACCTGAGCAGTGCCAGAAACTCATCGACTCCATGCCACGCCGCATTAACGCAGTAATTGAGGCAAAAGGAGCTCCAACCAAGTATTGAGTATTGTACATGCTCATATTTTTCATTTTCATACTTTTCAGTTGGCCAACATTTCTAAAAATCCCTTTTTTGTATTAGCCTTAAGTAATATTCTAATTTTGTGACACACGGAATTTTGGATTTTCATTTGTTGCCACTTCAAATCATCAAAATTTAATGAAATAAACATTTGAATGCATCAGTCTGTGTGCAATGAATAAATATAATGTACAAGTTACACCTTTTGAATGCAATTACTGAAATAAATCAAGTTTTTCAAAATATTCTAATTTACTGGCTTTTACCTGTATATCGATCGAGAGGGTGTGTGACGTTCATGTTGTCAATATTCAATGTTTTATCGTTCATAGTTAATATTGTAAATCCCACATTCTTTATTTTCATGTACATTCTGGGTGTCTCATTCAGTAAAAAAAAATTAAATTCCATTCTGTTTTTTAAAGCGGTCTGTCATAACGGTTTTAACATTCAATCAGACATTATTGTGAGGTTTTGTATTACTGTTCCTGTTTTTTTTCTCTAAATTTGGCCCCCCGAGTCAAAATAATTGCCCAGGCCTGCTTTAAAGGTCTGCATGCTGATTCCGCTCCTCATGCTGGATGGCAGCATTGTACCTTGTTGGCATCAAAGTGCAACTTTTGGATTCACATGTTTGCTCAAAGCCTTTTTTTTTTTTTTTTTTAATGATTCTTCTCTCGGCTATGTCAGGGAGGACCGAGACCACTTCCGGAGGAAGGCGCCTCCCTTCCCTCCCCCAAGAGAGCGCTCTCCTGCACGCCGCGACTCTGCCCGCTCCCCCCACAGCCGCTCGGGCTCCAGCGTCAGCAGCAGAGGCTACTCTCCCGATCGGGCCAAAAGCCTCCTGTTCCCTTCACAGCAAGGCAAGCGTATGTCAGATTGCTGAATGCTGACACCTCCATTTCTTTAATGCGCCGCTCAGCACAAGGCTTTTAGCCAGGTTTGGGGTAAACTATAATTAGCCGGGTAATTAGATGCGATTTGCGGATATTGTCAAAACACATTACCAAACCATCCTCAAATGTAAACACAATTCACGCATCTGGTTGAAAACAAACAAAAAACAACAACTATATAAATATGAATTCTCATTTCTCATCATCTGGCTCACTGGCTTTTCAGGTGTGGATGGTTCAGAGGGGCACATTGGTCTTACTGAGCACCTCTGGGGGGCGCTCTTTCCTCACAGTGGACATGATACGGGTCTGTACTTGAGCATTGTAAACAAGATTAAACCTGGGTGACGGCAGTAAGAAAACATTTATGGTTCGGTTTGAACAAAGTAAACTATTTTGGCCTAAAATGCTGTAAAAAACAGGAGAATAGAATTTCCTGCAGCAAAGTTCTAATGATGCAGACTCTGTCACCCAGGTCTTTCAAGAGAAGGTTCTGTCATCGAGGTATCTAGAGGTGAAGTTAGTATCTAGTCCCTCTTTGTTTTTTTCGGAGATACTTAAGCACTTGATGCAGTTCTTCCTTTTCAGGGAAAATAAGAAAGTATGTTATCAGAAAAAAAATGACATTTTAAAGGGGACCTATCATGCAAAATCAGTGTTTCCCACCTATTGGTACCTGTTGTGTGTTTGGGATCTGCATAAGTCCCGAAAACCGTGGAGACATTGCGGTCATAAAACAATGTTGCCTTCCTTCATACTTCCAGGAAACAAGCTGTCGTTTTTGCCGTGTGTCACGTCAGCAGATTATAGTAGTAAGAGTTTTCCCCATAGTGCTTTACGCGTGTCTGCACTGCATTGTAGTCCGCACTGTAGTCCATAAGCTTCCTATTTTTTTCTATCGTCTTAGTATGGGGCAGACTGGCTCGTACATGCACATGCATCCTCCACTGTTGCCCTTTCTAAGACATAATAGCGTATATTCGAACTTAATCTGTCAGTAGACTCGCGATAGAAGCGCTAAAAAACACAACAAAAGGCTTTAAAAACACCAACATACGGTGCATCCGGAAGGTAGTCATTGCGTCACATTTTCCACAATTTATAAGGTTACAGCCTTATTCCAAAATGCAATAAATAAATGTTTGTCCTCAAAATTCTACACCTAATACAACATAATTACCTTGTGAAGTTTTTTAGTTTTGCAGACTGGCTCGTACATGCACATGCATCCTCCACTGTTGCCCTTACCAATACAAAATAGCGTATAGTTCCAACTTAATCTGTCAGTAGACTCGCGATAGAAGCGCTAAAAAACACAACAAAAGGCCTTAAAAACACCAACATACGGTGCATCCGGAAGGTATTCACAGTGCGTAACTTTTCCACAATTTATAAGGTTACAGCCTTATTCCAAAATGCAATAAATAAATGTTTGTCCTCAAAATTCTACACCCAATACAACATAATTACCTTGTGAAGTTTTTTAGTTTTGCAGACTGGCTCGTACATGCACATGCATCCTCCGCTGTTGCCCTTACCAATACAAAATAGCGTATAGTTCCAACTTAATCTGTCAGTAGACTCGCGATAGAAGCGCTAAAAAACACAACAAAAGGCTTTAAAAACACCAACATACGGTGCACCCGGAAGGTATTCACAGTGCTTCACTTTTTCCACAATTTATAAGGTTACAGCCTTATTCCAAAATGCAATAAATAAATGTTTGTCCTCAAAATTCTACACCCAATACAACATATTTACATTGTGAAGTTTTTTAGTTTTGCAGACTGGCTCGTACATGCACATGCATCCTCCACTGTTGGCCTTTCTAAGACAAAATAGCGTATAGTTCCAACTTAATCTGTCAGTAGACTCGCGATAGAAGCGCTAAAAAAACACTACAAAAGGCTTTAAAAACACCAACATACGGTGCATCCGGAAGGTATTCACAGTGCTTCACTTTTTCCACAATTTATAAGGTTACAGCCTTATTCCAAAATGCAATAAATAAATGTTTGTCCTCAAAATTCTACACCAATACAACATATTTACATTGTGAAGTTTTTTAGTTTTGCAGACTGGCTCGTACATGCACGTGCATCCTCCACTGTTGCCCTTACCAATACAAAATAGCGTATAGTTCCAACTTAATCTGTCAGTAGACTCGCGATGGAAGTGCAAAAAAATATAACAAAGACGGCACTGAGAAGACGCTGTCAAAGTGGAGGCACGTAAATAAGACCGCCCACAAAACGGCGCATCCTAAAGAAATGGTCAGAAAGCGGCTTGAAAATGGTCTGTAAAACATAATTTATGCAAAATTTTGACCAAAGAACCACCATTACATGTTATGTATCCCACAAAAAAGTGTTTTAACTGTAGAAAAAAATCATAATATGACCCCTTTAAGTCCTATAATGCTATGTAGGTTATTTTTCTTCTGTAATATTGATGCAAGTACTGAAGTATCTCCTCATGTGCATGTTGCAGTTATGTAGAATAATTTCCCAACCGCCTTTTTTCCAACGCTCTATGAATGTGTATAACTTATTCATCCAAATGTAGGTGATTTTTTTACAGTCAGGCAATGCCTTTAAAGAAAACCCAACCACTCTAAGGACTATTTGTTTGCATTATTGCTCTCAAACACACCCGAAAAAGAAAAAGACAAAGGGAATTAAAATAATGGGATAATAAGGGAGGTGAGGTTACATTCACAGAATTTTTTTCCTGAGGTCACAATCGTTAAACTTAACCTGCAAGGTAACGTGAGAGTGACTGAGCGCGTTCTCTAATGCATCCGACAGACACTTTTTTGTTGTTGGGGCTCATAAACATGCCACCAGGTCGTGTGTGGCGACTCAGAGGGCACAGCTTGGATGCCTGATGGATATTCCTGAAGGCAAGCGAGGAGTTATTTGGCCAGAAAGCCTTGACTGTTGCAGACTAGAATAAATAAGAAGTGATTGAGAGTGGACGTGCGTTCAGTTGCTGATAACATCGATAGAGAGTGGAAGTGTACATTCCAGGGAAGTCCACCAGTGAAGTTTGGAGTGCTGTAGCCAACGTGCTAATTCTTGTTCTTAACGTTGTTACCTTGAACAATATATTTTCCATCATCCAGCCTCTCACTGCCGTACTCCTTTTTTCCGTGTCCCCTTTTTTTAATGTCCTTGTTTATTTCTCATGAGCGTATCCTTTTTATTTGACTTTCAGAAAAAATCCCGGGTCTCTCGAGAGAGGGCTCCCCGCACAGCGCGACGTCAAACAAGGTGAGTGTGCATTGCTGTCCAGCACACTGCATCTGGACCTTCTTAAATGTTGTCTTGCTAATAAGTGTTTAGTCCCCTTGAAGTATGTTAATGGGTTTCAAAGTGGCCCTCACGCGGAGCATAAAATCCATGAGGCCAGGGCTTTGTTTACCTGCCGTGTAAGCAGACTTCAGTCACAGGGACTCGTGAAGGAGGCGAGCTCGAGTGTCACCAGAAATCCAACTTGTATTCTTTTCCTTTTTTAAAAAAAAAAAACCTTTACTGTTCTTAAAGACGCTGTATATTGACTGGAGCAGCTTTGTAAATAATCGGTTTGCCGATATCGCCCATCCCCATCATTGCAGCTGGAGGTTAAATGGAATCAGATGTGACCGGCTCGGCCACCCAGAAGTGAAGACGCTAAACACATTAGCCAGACTCATAACTTTATCATTGGATCTTGGCCACAAAGCTAAAAGAAGGCTCCCTATGGAACATGAGTTGGACGACTGCTTCCTGGTCTGACTGGATGGGATTGCGCGTTCTTTAAAGCCATTACTCTGCATAGGAAATTAGAGAATGCAACATGGATGCCTGGTCCTTTTCTGCAGGAACCATGCTATGAAAGTCCCACCTCTCCAAATGGCGTACTCCCACTAGGCCAATAATACTGGGCTTGATCCCACTTCATACATCAAGTTTTAATGTTTCCAACAGGACTGCAGGCTCTCTTTTGCCTGGGTTTTACACGGTGCCATCGTCTAATTTGCATAATTGGCCATGACACACATGCATGTAATTTTTTTTTAAAGTAAAAAGTTATCCGTATTTAAAGTAAAAATCTTTTTGTTATTACTAAAGATGCACAATGTTTTTTCTTCAAGCCAATACTGACATGCCTCTCAAGACCGATATTTTATCGACAGCTATTATTTTTCAAATTTACGGTATATTTTACTGCAGTTTGTGCAGACCTGTCAAACCTTCTGGAAACGACAGGAACAAACCAGCAGCAGGCGTTTTCCGAGGCTTTAAGAACACCAACATACTGTGCACCCGGAAGGTATTCACAGTGGTTCACTTTTTCCACAATGTCTTAGGTTAAAGCCTTATTCCAAAATGCAATAATTACATTTTTGTCATCAAAATTCTACACACAATACAACATAATTACAATTAAGTTTTTTTTAGTTTTTTTTTTTACATTGCAATTGTATTAAAACTTAAAAACTCACATGTACATAAGTAGTCACAGCATTTGTGCAATACTTTTTTGATGCATCTTTGGCAGCAATTACAGCCTGAAGTATGGCACACCTATCTTTCGCCCATTTATCTTTGACCTTTCCTTTTCAAGCTCCATCAGGTTGGATGGGAAGTGTTTGTTTTCATCCAGGATGTCTCTGTACATTGCTGCATTAATCTATCCTGACTGGTATCCCAGTTCCTGCCGCTGAAAAACACCCCCACAGCATGATGCTGCCACCACCATGCTTTACTTTAGGGATGGTATTGGCCTGGTGATGAGCGGTGCCTGGTTTCCTCCAAACATGATGCCTGGTATTCACACCAAGTAGATACATTTTAGTCTCATCAGGCCAGAGAATTGTGTTTCTCATATTCTGAGAGTTATTTAGGTGCATTTTGGCAAACTTATTGCTAAGAAATGGCTTCTTTCTGGCCACTATACCATACAGGCCTGACTGTTGGTTTGCTGCAGAGATGGTTGTCCTTCTGGAAGGTTCTCCTCTCTCCACAGAGGAATGCTGTAGTTCTGACAGAGTGACCATCAGGTTCTTGGTCACCTCCCTGACTAGACTAAGATGGAGCTTGATCATGCTTGCCAACCCTCCCGTTTTTAGCGGGAGAATCCCGGTATTCAGCGCCTCTCCCGACAACCTCCCGGCAGAGATTTTCTCCCGACAAACTCCCGGTATTCAGCCGGAGCTGGAGGCCACGCCCTCTCCAGCTCAATGCGGACCTGAGACTGAGTGGGGACAGCCTGTTCTCACCGCTTTCCCACAATATAAACAGCTTGCCTGCCCAATGACGTCATAACATCTAGGGCTTTTAGAGAGTAGAGTGCACAACTGCGCACACAACAAGGAGACGTTCGAAGGGGAAGGTGTATGTTGCCTGTAAATATGTAGAACAGACTTCTCCATTGAACACGGTGGCCGAAATGATATACTCATCATGAACGGAGAAGTTAAACAGGACAATACTGCCATCTAATGGATAGCCACCGGAACACTGAAATTCAAGTATTTCTTTTATGTAAATAAAAAAAAAAAATATATATATATATATATATGAAATACTCGAGTTGGTGAATTCTAGCTGTAAATAACCACGCCCCCGCCCCCAACCACCCCACCCCCTACCCCCCACCTCCCGATATTGGAGGTCTCAAGGTTGGCAAGTATGAGCTTGATTGGTGTGCCAAGCTTGTGGCATCTTATTCAAATAGACTTGAGGCTGTAATTGCTGCCAAAAGGTGCATCAACAAAGTATCGAGCAAAAGCTGTGAATACCTAATGTACATTTATTTTTAATCAATAAAAAAAATCACATTATCATTATTGGGTATTGTCGGTCGAATTTTGAGAACAAAAATGAACTCATTCCAATTTAGAGAAAGGCTGCAACATAACAAAATGTGGAAAAAGAGAAATTCTGTGAATACTTTCCGGATGCACTGTAGCAATGCTGGCATTTCAGGTGGCTAATATGGTTCGATGTGTTGAAGCTCGATGTTTTTTCCACCCTCGCTGAATGTGTGCCGAACCTTTAGTGAAAATGGAATGCGTATAGTATTTCTCTCGGTCAGTCAAGAGGACCAAAAAATCGTTAACACGTTTGAATGCATTGAGCTCAGGGGGCGTTCACGACGGGCTTACAGTATGGCACGTAGGAGAAAAGAAGCGCTTGATTTGGTCACTCTTACGTACTTACAGCATAATACGGGTAATCTTACCTCATTGGAGCATTGTTTTTTCCCCCCGATATTGGAACTATTCTTTGAGGTTTGACTTTATAAGTCCTCAAATTTGCCTTGTATTTATTGTGCACCACTAGTTATTAGTATCAACATGTGAGCTTTTTCTCGTTGCATTCTGCCATCACCAGATGCGTATGAGCTATATCAGGCCTAGGCAATTATTTTGACTCTGTGGGCCAAATTTAGAGAAAAAAATGTGTCTGGAGGCCGGTATATCTGATTTTTAGGAACACTAATACAAAAACTCACTAAAATGTCTGATTGAATGCTAAAAACGTTATGACAGACCGCCTTAAAAAACGTAATGGAATTTTTAATTTTTTTACTGAATGAGACACAGAATGTACATGAAAATAAAGAATGCGGGATTTACAATATTAACTATGAACGATAAAACACTGAATATTAACAACATATGAGTGGCACACCCCCTCTCAATCGACATATTTTACAATCAAGCGATGTAATTTGCCCTCTGGGATTAATAAAGTACTTCTGAGTACTTCTGAACACAAAAAAATGCAACAAATGCAGCGAAATATGAACGTGAAGGGTAAAAAAAACCCTACCTACAATCTGATACATCTGATGTATCACTAAGCTTTAGAACTTTGTTGTAATAATCTCCTTTTGTGTCTGCCCCTGACACCCGCATTTCAGGCTGGCCGCTCTGGAAACACTCTGTGGAAATGCTCCCCACCCACACTGCTTGGTGCCTCGTCTGAGCTGCTGTGACGTAGATTACCATAGTAACTAATTAGATTACCATAGTAACTAGTAGATCAGGCAAAAGCGCAGATTCCAACCATTGAGATACTTTGTATAGTTCAAGACTTACGGTCATTTGAAAACATCACTGCACATCATAATGGCAGCTACACTTTCCATCTTAAAGATCTAAAATAAATATTTGGAGTGTCTGGCGGGCCAGATTGAAAAGCTTAACGGGCCGCATGTGGCCCCCGGGCCTTAAATTTCCCAGCTCTGAGCTATATTAAGAAGTGGAGTTAGGATTCATGACGCCACCCAACAAGCAGTGCCGAATCCATTTGTCCAAATTAATTTGTAAGGAGTTGCGTTAAATTATTGAATGTATGTGAAACACTGAGTTTTACTAGTGTGAGAGTGTTCATTTAATGCACAAATTGTATACACTTTGAAGGTTGGGCTAGCGCACGATTGCATGCACATGTACAGTACAGGCCAAAAGTTTGAACACACCTTCTCATTTCAATGCGTTTTCGTTATTTTCATGACTATTTACATTGTAGATTGTCACTGAAGGCATCAAAACTATGACACCTGTGAAATGAAAACCCTTTTCAGGCGACTACCTCTTGAAGCTCATCGAGAGAATGCCAAGTGTGTGCAAAACGGTAATCAGAGCAAAGGGTGGCTATTTTGAAGAAACTAGAATATAAAACATGTTTTCAGTTATTTCACCTTTTTTTGTTAAGTACATAACTCCACCTGTGTTCATTCATAGTTTTGATGCCTTCAGTGACAATCTACAATGTAAATAGTCATGAAAATTAAGAAAAGCCATTGAATGAGAAGGTGTGTCCAAACTTTTGGCTTGTACTGTACATAGCCAAGTCATAGAATGACTGTACTGCGATTGCTCCTCGTAATACCGATAACATTGACAATTCAGAATGGAAATGGAAAAAAACAAAACCTCTACTACCCTTTTAGAATGAACAAATTCACGACTAGAAATAATCCACCAAATCTAGTGTTCAAGTGACTGCACAAGCAAACAGGCTGAAGTACAGATGCTCAGTTTGAGCATTTGTACGACTATGCCCTTACTCGCAGTGTTTGATCTCGGCCGTGTTCTGGGGGCACAAACCCATAACCTTTTGACAGGATGAAAGGCCTGTGCTGTGCCCCCAGTAAAGCATACACTAATGGCCCCCCCAGCACACACGCCAGCAAGGTTTCTGCAGCCATCCTACATCGAACACACCAAAAATCCGATTGTGTGCCAGCTTTTTCGAACCGTGCATGAGCTGAATGGTCACCAAAAGGTTTTAGTGAAATGACCTAATGATGGATTATTACAGTCTGTAAGGACTATGACAAGTCTGAGATCCACAGCAGATGATATGGAATTGGTTGCTGGGGAGAGAGCAGTTTTCTGGCCAAGTACAGTAATTTAGAGAAGTTGTAAAATATGTATCGCTGTCCTAAGGTAGCTTAGTACCACATAATTTCTGAAACTGTAGATCAAAGTTTCCCCTCTTTTTAATTTGTCATCTTGGGTGGTGCCAGTCGGTGTAATAAAGGATTCTGACAGGGATATTTTTTCATTCTGGACAACAAGGCTATGGAATTGCACAACCACACACACTGAACTTCTCGTTGGCATAGCCTCGGGAAGAAAACTGGAATAGATTCCCAACTGCTTGGAATATCTTTCCCCAGTCATCTATAGAACTAATGTGATTCTCTCCATAGCCCGATTCATTGAATGTATAAGTAGACTTCAGTCATGGCTGGGTGGGTCGCTCCCTGGCCTTCAATCTTGTATGTTGTCAGGAAACGAGGAGGATTGGAAGTTGGCCCCGTTTCTTACTATTGCTTTTTCTCTTGGCTTGCATAACAAGCATTCAGCCCACCTATTGCATTGAAAATGGCTGCATTGTACTGTGTTGTAGACCAAATGAAGGCATGCGCATGAATATTTTTGGCACATGAAGAGGCAAACCTTAATAAGCTGCGAAGCAAAATTTCGCAGGGCAGTGAAGATAATTGGGAGACAAAAATGCAAAATTTTACCAAAATTACGACCGGAGCTACAAACCCCATTTCCATATGATTTAGGAAATGGTGTTAGATGTAAATATAAACGGAATACAATGATTTGCAAATCATTTTCAAGCCATATTCAGTTGAATGCACTACAAAGACAACATATTTGATGTTCAAACTCATAAACTTTATTTTTTTTTTGCAAATAATAATTCACTTGGAATTTCATGGCTGCAACACGTGCCAAAGTAGTTGGGAAAGGGCATGTTCACCACTGTGTTACATGGCCTTTCCTTTTAACAACACTCAGCAAACGTTTGGGAACTGAGGAGACACATTTTTCAAGCTTCTCAGGTAGAATTCTTTCCCATTCTTGCTTGATGTACAGCTTAAGTTGTTCAACAGTCCGGGGGTCTCCCTTCTGCTATTTTAGGCTTCATAATGCGCCACACATTTTCAATGGGAGACAGGTCTGGACTACAGGCAGGCCAGTCTAGTACCCGCACTCTTTTACTACGAAGCCACGTTGATGTAACACGTGGCTTGGCATTGTCTTGCTGAAATAAGCAGGGGCGTCCATGGTAACATTGCTTGGATGGCAACATATGTTGCTCCAAAACCTGTATGTACCTTTCAGCATTAATGGTGCCTTCACAGATGTGTAAGTTACCCATGTCTTGGGCACTAATACACCCCCATACCATCACACATGCTGGCTTTTCAACTTTGCACCTGTAACAATCCGGATGGTTCTTTCCTCTTTGGTCCGGAGGACACGACGTCCACAGTTTCCAAAAACAATTTGAAATGTGGACACGTCAGACCACAGAACACTTTTCCACTTTGTATCAGTCCATCTTAGATGAGCTCAGGCCCAGCGAAGCCGACGGCGTTTCTGGGTGTTGTTGATAAACTGTTTTCGCCTTGCATAGGAGAGTTTTAACTTGCACTTACAGATGTAGCGACCAACTGTAGTTACTGACTGTAGGTTTCTGAAGTGTTCCTGAACCCATGTGGTGATATCCTTTACACACTGATGTCGCTCGTTGATGCAGTACAGCCTGAGGGATGGAAGGTCACGGGCTTAGCTGCTTACGTGCAGTGATTTCTCCAGATTCTCTGAACCCTTTGATGATATTACGGAGCGTAGATGGTGAAATCCCTAAATTCCTTGCAATAGCTGCTTGAGAAAGGTTTTTCTTAAACTGTTCAACAATTTGCTCAGGCATTTGTTGACAAAGTGGTGACCCTCGCCCCATCCTTGTTTGTGAATGACTGAGCATTTCATGGAATCTACTTTTATACCCAATCATGGCACCCACCTGTTCCCAATTAGCCTGTTCACCTGTGGGATGTTCCAAATAAGTGTTTGATGAGCATTCCTCAACTTTATCAGTATTTATTGCCACCTTTCCCAACTTCTTTGTCACGTGTTGCTGCCATCAAATTCTAAAGTTAATTAGTATTTGCAAAAAAAAAAAAGTTTATCAGTTTGAACATCAAATATGTTGTCTTTGTAGCATATTCAACTGCATATGGGTTGAAAATTATTTGCAAAATTCATTGTATTCCGTTTATATTTACATCTAACACAATTTCCCAACTCATATGGAAACGGGGTTTGTACATTAAATATGATTTTGTTGCTTCCAGGCATGCTAAACATCTGTAAAAAAAACTCTTGTGGATGTACTACCAGTCTGTGGTTGCCAGTGTTCTGTACTACATGGTAGTGTGCTGGGGGGGGGCAGTACATCTAAGAAGGACAGCTCCAGACTGGAGAAACTGATCAGGCGGGTCGGTTCTACGATCGGAATAAAACTGAACTCACTGGTGACGGTGGCAGAGAAGAGGACTGTGGAAAAACTAGTGAGCATCCTGGATGATGCCAGTCACCCTCTGCATACCGGTATCAGTAGCCAGAGGAGCCTGTTCAGTGCTAGACTGCTTCATCCCAAGTGCAGGACTAATAGACTCAAAAACTCCTTTGTCCCACACGCCATTAGACTGTATAACTCCTCTCTGGGGGAGAGGGGGGGTACTAGGATGACAGGAGATGCAAAACAATAACAGTGCAATATTTTTTCACAACATGGTCACTACTGCCTAGTTTCTCTTGTTATATTCTTATTTTACTGTTATATTTTTATTCTCATTGTTGCTTTTTATTTTTATTCTTGTAATATTTTTCTATTTTGTTTCCATTTATACCCCCATTATTTACTTTTTACTTTTTAAATTCGATTTCAATTCTGTACACTGCTGCTGGAATTAAAATTTTCCTGAGGGAACTCTCCTGAAGGAATCAATAAAATACTATCCATCTAATGCGGCAACTGTCTTGTGTGCAGCGAGAAGTTCATTGTTCAGTCATTTTAAATGAACGTTTAAAAAGGAACAACGGCATCGTAAATGTTTTTCTTCCTCCTTTTTAGGAAGAGAACCATCCGCCTGAAGGGGAAAAAGAGCAGCCATCAGTGGCTCCCGTCACAGAGGAGAGTCCGAAGGCGTCCACAGACAAATTTCAACAGCGACGATCGCTGGCAATCGCAGCTAAAGTCCAGGAGATTGAAAAGGTATGCAAATGACCCAGGTGGGAAGAGTTGTATTAGTATCTCAAGTTAACTGTAGTATGATAAATACCTTATTAATACATTATACTGTACTGTGTTTACTATAGTACATGTTGCAATACCCAAGCAACCACAACTATGTGCTCTCAAAACATGGACTGTTTCTCTCCACACCGTACTTGCCAACCTTGAGACCTCCAATATCTGGAGTTGGAGGGGGCTTGGTCGGGGGGGTGGGGCGTGGTTGGGGGCGTGGTTATTTACAGCTAGAGTTCACCAACTCGAGTATTTCATATATATATATATATATATATATATATATATATATATATATATATATATATATATATATATATATATATATATATATATATATATATATATATATATATATATATATATATATATTTTATTTACATAAAAGAAATACTTGAATTTCAGTGTTCCGGTGGTATTGTCCTGTTTAACTTCTCCGTTCATGATGAGTATATCATTTCGGCCACCGTGTTCAATGGAGAAGTCTGTTCTACATATTTACAGGCAACATACACCTTCCCCTTCGAACGTCTCCTTGTTGTGTGCGCAGTTGTGCACTCTACTCTCTAAAAGCCCTAGATGTTATGACGTCATAACGTCTGAGGTCCGCATTGAGCTGGAGGGGGCGTGTCCTCCAGCTCCGGCTGAATACCGGGAGTTTGTCGGGAGAAAATCTCTGCCGGGAGGTTGTCGGGAGAGGCGCTGAATACCGGGATTCTCCCGCTAAAAACGGGAGGGTTGGCAAGTATGATCAAGCTCCATCAGGTTGGATGAAATACTTGACTTTCAGTGAATTCTAGCTATATATATATATATATATTTTTTAAAATTTTTATTTACATAGGAAAAGAAAATAAATACTTGAATTTCAGTGTTCCAGTGGCTATCCATTAGATGGCAGTATTGTCCTGTTTAACTTCTCCGTTCATGATGAGTATATCATTTTGGCCGCCATGTCTGTAATTTCCTCGTTCTTCTGCTTCGTCTCCTTGTTGTGTGCGCAGTTGTGCACTCTATAAAAGCCCTAGATGTTATGACGTCTTTGGGCAGGCAAGCTGTTTATATTGTGGGAAAGCGGACGTGAGAACAGGCTGTCCCCACTCAGTCTCAGGTCCGCATTGAGCTGGAGGGGGCGTGGCCTCCAGCTCCGGCTGAATACCGGGACTTTGTCGGGAGAAAATCTCTGCCGGGAGGTTGTCGGGAGAGGCGCTGAATATCGGGATTCTCCCGCTAAAAACGGGAGGGTTGGCAAGTATGCTCCACACAAAAAAAAGTATTTTAACATTTAAAGTTAATAAATGACCTAATTTCCCAGGATTTTCCTATTAACTCTTGTAAACCTCTAATAAGACTCCCTGACTGGAATAATTGCTCATTCTGCCTAACAATAACATGGTTTAAAGTGTTCCCCACAGTGTCTCTGGAAACACTTGGCCCATGCCCCCTCGAACACGAACATTATATACATAAAAAGTTGCAATACAAATACAGTTGACCAGGGCATAGCTCTGTGCATACAATAAACTGAGAGGTCGAGAGAGTTAGAACCACCCCGGGGCTGGAAGTCCCAGCTCGACTGGCCTATCTAATGAGGGCCCTTCCTGCAGCAGCGAGCGCTACCGCTGCTTTACTGGGACCATTAAAACCTGGAGCAGCGTACACCGCACGCTCGCATCAAGCTGCGCCTCAAAAGCCTGCAGGCGCTTGTAACATAGTTGCTGACGCTGCAGATTCAGGCCTGTTTTATAGCCTTCTTTCCAGCCCATCTGTGTGTACCTCTCACTTCGTCGGGGGTTTTATTTCAAAGACACGCTCATTTAAAGAAGTGATTATTACTTCCTCAAATGTTCACTTTATAAATATACCCTCCCAACACCTAAAAAAAAAAGTCCTTGGCTAAGTAACCATCCGTTTTTCATAATTCCACACCCTGCCTACAGAATACTCATTTTCAGGATGTCATACTTCCCAATAGTGTGTCATTTCCTCAGGTGATGTTAACTCTGTAATCACAACTTTCTCGCTGTGAGGGGCTTCATGCCAAAGTGGCTCGCAAAGTAGACAAACCAAGCAGCCACAAAATTGGCTACCATTCCTTTCCCATAATTCAAAGATTATATAGCTGTAGTAACCTTCCCCCTTCCCCTTCATTTTGGATTATTTGTGGTTCGTAGCCGGCACTCACTTCGCACCAGTTTGACAAGTGTGCTGGGATTGTTTGGTTTTTCCAATCTGGTCTAGCCATCTCGCCCTAACACAGTTACTCCTCCAAAGAACCTAAACTTGTCGTTCAGATTTTGAAACTGGGCTTTCCGTCGTCAGCCCAACATCATGGTGGCCTGTGTCTATGTAGCCTTTAAATCAGCCTCACTGAAATTGTACCTCAAGTCTTTCATTAAGTTGACTTTGGTTCTAGTGAGCAACAAGGCGTGGTAAGCAATACACCAGGGGCCGTACTTATCAAGCTTCTTAGAATTACTCCTAAGAAGTCTGCTAAGAGTTGACTTAAGAGTAAATAAATTCTTCGCTGAAAGCTGCACTTAAAAGTTAGTTATCAAGCGTCTTACTCACACTTTCAGCGAAGTGTAGGACTGAATCTTAAGTGTCACACTCAGAGCTGAATTACGACATTACTATGTGCCGTAAACGGAATTTTAGGTGACGTCATTTCTGTGTCCATAGAAATGACCAATCACGGAAGGGAATCCGTTGTCTAAGAATAAAGAAATATCTTGGAAATATTTAAGTGGACAATGGGAGTGTATATTTTGACAATAAACTACAAAATAATACAAAACAAACTAGTCCCCGCCGGCACTCACGCTACCGCTCCCTCTCTTCTGTCGCCCACACACTCACTGACGTCACTCACCTCACGGCCACACACATACGCTACTGTCATAACATTTTCTTTCCAATTCATTAATTAGGCAACTAATTTGAAACTGGTGTGGGTGGCTCTATATATACTAGCCCACTGCAGACACATGCAGAAATCAACAAGGAATCGAAAAGTATTAAATCTGTGACAAAAATAATATCCGCTCCGTCTAAACGATACCGTTTGATCAGCTGCTCGTCATCAAAAAAACAACAACATTGTTCCGTTCCCTGAATGTTCGCGCACGTCTCTCTCGCCTCAGTGCCATCCCCTGCTGGCAACTCCTAACCACTTAAGACACCTCTGAAGGTCTCTTAAATATCGTGGAGAGTAGGAGTGATTCTTAGACTTAAGAACGTTGATAAAAAGCTTTTATTCTTAAGTTTGAGAGTAGGACTAAATTTCGCAAATTCTCAGGACTTAAGTGTAAAATGGCACTCTAAGAAGCTTGATAAGTACGGCCCCAGATCACGTTGTAGTCCTCACGTTCCACGCTCGGACACAAAAGGGTGTTTGATTTCATTTGTTGCACATTCTAAATATATTTTGGCTACCAGGCAGAAGTACAGACATTTTTAGACCGTCCTTTGTTTTCGCTTCAAAGGTGGAAGCAGATCTGAATGCTCTCTTTCTAAAATTGGGTAGGAGAGCCGTCACGCTTTGACGCTCACGTGTACTTCAGCTTCGTTTTAATGTGCAGTCACAATCCAATTTAAAGAAGACTACTAAACTGGGTTGTCTGCCCCACCCGGAGTCAAGAACAACTCTTTTCCTTCCTGTTTGGATTACCGGGGAAGTTATTTATCATACAGAAGGGGTATTTTTAGCTCATTGTTTCGGGGGTCAACTTTCCCTGTATTCAGATGTGCTTTGATCATGCTTGATTGGATACTTCCTGAGATATGCTTATGCAATAATTCCTTCAACATACGGAATGTGGTCATACACTTCTTCTGGACCAATGAAAGAAGGCACCTATGGACGTATTTTGAATGTTCCTGCAACATTTAAAACAATGGTGGCCCCCGGAGACAAAAGCCAAGCTGCCGTTTTATTAGAACTGGAAACCATTTTGCCTGGAAAGGATGGCCCTTTGAGCCTGTAAGTAAAGTATTTGAATTGCTTCTTGTCTTGCCTTCTACAATATAAAGTGCATTTGAAGGAACATGAGAACACCACCATGTTCAGCCTTGGGAGTGTTAAAACGTGCATGGTGAAGGATAAAGCAGGAGGAAAGAATCTTCCCTAAACTCAGGAGTTTCCTTCACAGTGCATCCCAATTTGTACAAAGCTGATTCATTCCTAAAAATGCAGACGATACATTCTATATTCCCTGTTGACTCCCAGGTGTACCGCCAGGACTGTGAAACATTCGGGATGGTGGTGAAGATGTTGGTCGCAAAAGATCCCAACCTGGAGAAGCAGCTTCAAGTCCCTCTCAGGGAGAACCTCGGGGAGATCCGCAAACGTTGCCTTGAGGATGTCAAACACTTTATCGGCGAACTGGACGAGGCAATACGGCAGCCGGAAACCCTGACTTGTGACTCAGCCACGCCTTCTGCTACCCAGAGCAGTCAGAAAGCTTCAAAGACAGCAGCCAATCACAGCTTGATTTACTGACGAACAGGTCTCATAGAACATTGCAGGATTCATTTTGGACCACAGTGGACCGATTGAAAACATTCTGGATCACTGGACACATGTTGGATTTCCGGGATTTTCACTTTCTTTCCAGCACGGGGGTGGGTGTTACCTGGTTAACCAGTGTTAGTTTTGAATCAAGAAGTCATTTTTTTACCTTTCAGTGTTCTGTGTTGAAAGTGTCTGAATTCTACCGGTAAAAAATGTGTGTAATATCTTCAGTTGGGGATTATCAATGTGCATTCTGCCATTTTTCAAATAAATAAATACTTGTTTTGTTGTACGTTTGTGTATGTAAATGTCATTTTGTGGAAGGAGTGCAATTGATGCTGCGAATTACACACATCGTTGCGAAACCTGGAGGAAGTACAACAATGCAGCTTTGCAAAAAATATTTTATTACAAGCTTCTTTGCCATACTATGCATATAACTGGTTATGACACAACAGGTGTGGTGAGTATTTGGATTGAATATAGGCAGACTTGACATATTTTGTCGCAGCAGATGCTGGCACTGGACCGTGCAGAACACCGTTGAAGAAATGGCACCTTGGTTAAACTATCAACAAGGTAATTGCTTACAGTCACAGCTGGGATTTTCTTCAATAACACTTATTTAAACCACCAATATAAAGATAGTATTACAATTTTAACTTAGTATATACAGTCATTTATACTATTATTCATTAAATAATTGTCTTGTTAGTTTCTCAGTCTACTATTCTCCACCTCTGTGACTGTACTCATGAATATCTGCACAACCTAAGCATTTAAAAAACAAACTTAATCTACCTTTTTTTTGTCTCCACAAAATTCCAAAGGCCTTTCTGCAGCTTAAGCATCACATTAAAACAATTTAAAATGAATTTACACATTTAGGACTATACAGATTCTATTTTGTCATTGCCACATTTAAACACTCAGATAAATGTTAGCTTAATTACAACTGAACGTAGTTTTTAAACCTGTACAAAACATTTAATCAATCTAAAAAATAAAACACTTTGTTTTGTGCACCTTCTAGTCTGAATGCAGCCTGTGTGCTTTAGGAGATAATACAGTTTTTGGAGCGGTGGCTCTTTCTGCGACCAGTCTTAGAGCCACGACTTTGGGATGCGAGGGCGGTGACCCTCGGGTAGTCTTCGGCATAGTAGCGCACAGGGGGCCGCGGCTGGGGTATAGGTTGACCCAGGAAGTATCCCTCTTCCTCGGAATCTGATGACGATGACGAGCAAGTGGAACACCACTCATCCTCATCTTTGTACAGACTCATGAAATGCTCAACCCGAGGGTCTCCATGAGATGGCCCCTGAAACATACACTCTGACCTGGTTTGAGAGTAGGCCAGAGGCTGCCCTGGAGAGGGATGTCGAGGGTCGACAGGATTCTGTCGGTTCTGTCGATAGGGTCTCTGCGCCTTTTCCAGAGGTACCGCATTAAGAGCAATGTCCGAATGGGTTTTGCGACTCCTGTGGTGCCTACTGTGGGGGTGATGCTGTCTGTTGCGCCCATGCTGACTAGATGGGCGGCTTCTGTCCTTTCCTGCCTCATGCGAGTATGCCCTTCGCTGTGGCCTCTCGCTCATGGGATGCATTCTAAGATTGACCTCAAAACCGTCGTTGTATCCGTTGTCCACAGTGTCTTCTGTGAACTTGACCATCTGAGGAGGCCTGGACTGTGACTTGGTCCTCCTCAGAGCAGGTGCATGGACAAAGGGAGATGGTGGCGCTTCGGAATGAGAGTACAGTGAGCGAAGCATTCCCCTTGCTGCTAGGTCTACCTCCTGTCCTTTCTCCTGCTCTGCCTTCTCCATATGAAGGTTGAGAGAGTTGGTACTGTGATGAAGATGGGATGAATTAAAGGTCCCCATGTTGCTCATTTTCTCACTGCCGTCTCCCACCAAATGATCCTGCACTGCATGAAGAGAGTAAATCATTGGTCTCTCCCTGCGATCTCCGTCAACTGATGCACCTAAGGGATCAAACATTTGTTATCAAGGCGTTTTCACTAAAAAAAGAATGGAAATTAAAAACAAAAGTATAATTTCCTTACCAGTGATGTTTGACAGCGCTATGGAGTCCGTAGAGTCTCCAACACCCTGCCCTGCCTTCCTCAGCTCATCAGCGATACATTCCAATGTATCTTGGTACCACTGCCTATTGTCTGGCCACTGGGCATGTTTTCCTTGGTCCTGATCCTGATCCAACTCTAGCTCTTGAATCTTTCTTGCGCTGGCCGGTCCGGGATGACTTCCATACGCTGAGTCTCCTAGCCCATCCTGTGACTGGGCCCAGTACATTTCGGGAAGATGCTTCTTGCTGATGAGACCAGGGCTATGGTTGTTGGTTCGGGATGGGTTAGAAGTCTGGCTCTGCGTGGGACTGGTGGGGGTAGGAGAACAGGCAGTGATTCCCAGTTTGTCAGGCTTTAGCCAAGGGTCAGAAACGTTCACAAGACGATTTCTGTCATGAATGGGACTTGGAGATTTTAGGGATGGCTGATGATTGTGGTGCAACATTTCTTGGTCGCCAAACTTCAGTAGGAGCTGAGTCATATAGTCCTCATGTTGGGCCCATTCCTCTGGATCCTCGTCCCCGCCGGCGTCCTGCTCTTCACGATCCCTCCAGAACTGTTCTTCATCCAGTCCTAAATGGGAAAGCTTTTGCCCAACAATATCCACATCTCTTTCAACTTCACATGCAGAGACGGTGGTAGAGGCGTTTAAAACTTGTGACTGTCTCCACTGCTCTGAAGGTCTGCTGCTCTTCCCCATGCGGACGCTGCGCCGGGATTCACGAGAGCGAGCAGACTGGAAAGCGGAGTCGGACGAGTCCGAGGCGTGGATATCCTCTCCTTGGCTGCAGGCTTTTGAACAGTAAATGCGCCCTTGCTTTGGCAGGAAAGGACAGCCGAGCAAGGAGGTCTTACACTGTGCGCAGGAAAAGCACTCGTCTGTGGCGTGCCAGTGTCCACCTTCGTAGGTCATTTGAGCATGGTCCACTCCTGTAGGGCAAGAGGGAAAAAAGGTGCGTTGAATAAGAAAGTGAAGGATATCTGCAACGGAAGTGTTATCACTTCTCTATCAGGCATGTTAGCTGTTGAGCCTTCAATCTAGATTTGATTGGCTTACCTATGTTTTCTCCACAAGCCTCACAGTACTCCGCATACAGTGATTCAAAGCAGCCGCAGCAGTAGGGCCGGCCATCTTTCATGATGTAGCGTTGCCCCCCTAACATGGTCTCGCACTCAAAGCAGGCAAAGTGCTTCATGTGCCAGTGACGACCCTCCGCCTCAGTGCACTCGTCCGATAAAATAATCTACAGGAGCAATGCGCACAAACTGTTAGTAAAACGCGAAAAAAAGGACCGTAGACGATTGCCAACACTCATGTGTACCTGCTGCTTACCTCATCACATGAAGAACATCTTGGCTTAAGGAGCTCAGCGTGGTGTCTCCCACAGAGGATCTTGCCATTTTGATAGAAATAGATCAGGTCCACAAGCAACTCTTGACATGTGGCGCACACAAAGCATGCTGGGTGCCAGCAGGGGCTCGATCCAGCTCTGGAGGCAAAAATTGCCATCTCCCCTCCACTGATGCCACCTCCACACTGGAAAACATATGTCACAGATTCAATTCCCCCACTGTAAGCATCTTGTTAATGCAGTGGCTTACAGTTAAGACCCTGTAACTCAGGTTGTAATATGGCCAAATCTGTTCATAAGTACTGTATGTTCAATTTGTGGTCGGATAACATATCAAAATAGACGTGTTGATGCCTGTTACACTTCAGCAATACAACGCCAGCCAAAGAGAAATGCCATTGGCATGCGCGATACAGTAGAGAAAGCGCACAACCATGAAGACGGAAATGACATGCTGTCTTATAAATAAGAAAAGTAAAACAATGCTTTTTAGGTTAACACAAGGAACCATCCTTGTTCTATAAGAAAGCCCCCCCTAATTAAATAGTAGTGAAAACTGCACTAGTAATTAGGGACCGCAATGTCCCTTTGGGACAGAAGACCCTATTGTAATTGTAAGGTTTTATTATCCTTTATTATACCGCCGCCTCTTTGAGCTGTAATTTGACCCCCTTAACATGCTTCAAAACTCACCATATTTGACACACACATCAGGACTGGCGAAAATTGCGATCTAATCCAAAAACCTAGCCCCAAAACTCAAAATTGCGCTCTAGCGCCCCCTAGGAAGAAAACACAGACAAAACTGCGTGTAACTCCCACTAGGAATGTCGGAGAGACATGAAACAAAAACCTCTATGTAGGTCTCACTAAGACCTACATTTCATATATTGACAACCCCCAGCTAAAATCAACAGGAAGTTTGCAATTCCCCCTTCAAAACAAAAGTTTTGTAAAAACCGGTCACTTTTTTTCAAAAATTATCTCCTCTGAGCGCGTTTGTCGTGTCGGCTTCAAACTAGCACAGGAGAGAGATTGAACCCCTCTGATTAAAAGTTGACGAAAGAGTTTTAATTACTGCTCCGGTTTGGATTTTATGAACTGATATCCTTCAGCAAAAATCAACAGGAAGTTTGCATTTCCCCCTTCAAAACAAAAGTTTTGTAAAAACAGTCACTTTTGCCTCTTTGAGCTGTAATTTGACCCCCTTAACATGCTTCAAAACTCATCAAACTGAACACACACATCAGGACTGGCAAAAATTGCAATCCAATAAAAAAAAACCAACCCCAAAACTCAAATTTGCGCTCTAGCGCCCCCTAGGAAGAAAACACAGACAAAACTGCTCCTAGGAAGAAAACAGACAAAACTGCCTGTAACTCCCACTAGGAATGTCGGAGAGACATGAAACAAAAACCTCTATGTAGGTCTCACTTAGACCTACATTTCATATATTGACAACCCCCAGCTAAAATCAACAGGAAGTTTGCAATTCCCCCTTCAAAACAAAAGTTTTGTAAAAACCGGTCACTTTTTTTCAAAAATCATCTCCTCTGAGCGCGTTTGTCGTGTCGGCTTCAAACTAGCACAGGAGAGAGATTGAACCCTTCTGATTAAAAGTTGACGAAAGAGTTTTAATTACTGCTCCGGTTTGGATTTTATGAACTGACATCCTTGACATCCTTCAGTAAAAATCCACAGGAAGTTTGCAATTCCCCCTTCAAAACAAAAGTTTTGTAAAAACAGTCACTTTTGCCTCTTTAAGCTATAATTTGACCAACTTAACATGCTTCAAAACTCACCAAACTGAACACACACATCAGGACTGGCAAAAATTGCAATCCAATAAAAAAAACCCAACCCCAAAACTCAAATTTGCGCTCTAGCGCCCCCTAGGAAGAAAACACAGACAAAACTGTTCCTAGGAAGAAAACAGACAAAACTGCCTGTAACTTCCAGTAGGAATGTCATAGAGACATGAAACAAAAACCTCTATGTAGGTCTCACTTAGACCTACATTTCATATATTGACAACCCCCAGCTAAAATCAACAGGAAGTTTGCAATTCCCCCTTCAAAACAAACGTTTTGTAAAAACAGTCACTTTTGCCTCTTTGAGCTATAATTTGACCCCCTTAACAAGCTTCAAAACTCATCAAACTGAACACACACATCAGGACTGGCAAAAATTGCAATCCAATAAAAAAAAACCAACCCCAAAACTCAAATTTGCGCTCTAGCGCCCCCTAGGAAGAAAACACAGACAAAACTGCTCCTAGGAAGAAAACAGACAAAATTGCCTGTAACTTCCAGTAGGAATGTCATAGAGACATGAAACCTCTATGTAGGTCTCACTTAGACCTACATTTCATATATTGACAACCCCCAGTTAAAATCAACAGGAAGTTTGAAATTCCCCCTTCAAAACAAAAGTTTAGTAAAAACTGGTCACCTTTTTTCAAAAATGATTAGCGCGTTTGTCGTGTCGGCTTCAAACTAGCACAGGAGAGAGATTGAACCCTTCTGATTAAAAGTTGACGAAAGAGTTTTAATTACTGCTCCGGTTTGGATTTTATGAACTGACATCCTTGACATCCTTCAGCAAAAATCAACAGGAAGTTTGCAATTCCCCCTTCAAAACAAAAGTTTTGTAAAAACAGTCACTTTTGCCTCTTTGAGCTATAATTTGACCCCCTTAACATGCTTCAAAACTCACCAAACTGAACACACACATCAGGACTGGCAAAAATTGCGATCTAATAAAAAAAAACAACCCCAAAACTCAAATTTGCGCTCTAGCGCCCCCTAGGAAGAAAACACAGACAAAACTGCTCCTAGGAAGAAAACAGACAAAACTGCCTGTAACTTCCAGTAGGAATGTCATAGAGACATGAAACAAAAACCTCTATGTAGGTCTCACTTAGACCTACATTTCATATAATGACAACCCCCAGCTAAAATCAACAGGAAGTTTGCAATTCCCCCTTCAAAACAAAAGTTTTGTAAAAACCGGTCACCTTTTTTCAAAAATTATTAGCGCGTTTGTCGTGTCGGCTTCAAACTAGCACAAGAGAGAGATTGAACCCTTCTGATTAAAAGTTGACGAAAGAGTTTTAATTACTGCTCCGGTTTGGATTTTATGTGCCGTCAAATTCGGTCCCGTCCATCGCTGCTTGCAGCTTTAATTTGTTATTATTTCTTGAGCCTAAACAGAACCCACCGGCCTTGTCTTGAGTTGACAAAGATCGTATGACTCCGCAGAGATTGTCAAAGGCATTTCTGAAGGCACAATCACAGGGCTTTATTTATCCCAGAAGACAGCGATAGCATTGCGTGCCCAGCTGTTTGCCATTATTACAAGAGTGGACCGACCGGGGCCCTGGCTTATGGATGTCCCTGAGAACGACAGCAACCGGAGTCTCATATTTGTATGTGAACATGTGTGCCGTCATGGGCATGGGTATACTCAACCATGTCTGTATGACATGTGGCTTGTGAGTATGACACTATGGATTGGTGACAGTGTGGCATTTCCTCTACGGGTTAGTGTTTGTCGGCATGTGTCGCTACTTCTCAACATATGATGTTTGTTAGCATGTGTTTGGGGCGGCGACCTGCTTTCGACATTGCTGACATAGCCAAGCTGAGGATGTGCTTTCCTCTTTGTTAAGAGCTTAGTTTGTTCAGTGTTGAAGGGACGTTTTTAATAAGGATATCTGGCAAGTGATTGTTGAGCTAAAGGAGATGATTGCATCCGGACGGAGACTTTGTTGGTTAGTTATTGCACAATATTTAGAATTTCCACAGAACTTCATGGATGAACTCTAACTATTGGATAGTGGTCCAAATTAGGGTTGTCCGCACTTGGCAGGGTTCTTATAAATACCAATCCACGTGTCATTCTTACATACACATTGCGCTTCAAATATGCGGCTGCACTACATCACAGATTTTTTTAAAAAGAAGCATATTTTGTACCTAAATTAAGTGTTAAATTAAGCATGTTTTATGTCATGTAGGGTGCTGTGTGTAATGTTCTATATTTTCAATGGAACATTTATGTCAAGTGGATGTGGTGACGGACCCCAAGATGCAGAGACGGCAGGCTTGGTGCAGGAAAACATAATTTAATATCCAAAATAAAGGTAAAACACAAACCAGGAACTAGGAGACAGGAAACAGGATACCAGGAAAATGGTAAACGAGGAACTAGAAGACAGCCCACAGCATACAGGAAAGGGCTAACAGCTATCCAGATTAGGCATACAGGTAGTAGCTACAACGACAATACTCCAGCCCTGACTGGAGGGCAAAGCAGGTCTAAATAGCAGCCGGGTGTGGCCGGGTGCCAATCAGCCACAGCTGAGGGGAAACGGCGCTCAGGGAGAAAAGCAGGAAACTGAACCAAAATAAGAGCGCTGCCAGGAAATAAAAACAAACAGAGGAAAAACCAAAACATAACTAAACTGTCAGTGACAAACCTGACAATTTAAAGTTTTGGTGTTTACTGGCGTCATCTTGCAGTCTGCACGTGTCTCTTATGCGTGACGGCCATCTACTGGTCACACTTATCATCACACCACGTACAAAATGAAATAGCTTCGAGGTCGGCAAGCACAACCAGAAATATTCCATACGTTAGGCGCACCGGTTTATAAGGCACACTGTC
This sequence comes from Entelurus aequoreus, assembly GCF_033978785.1. Lineage (NCBI taxonomy): Eukaryota > Metazoa > Chordata > Actinopteri > Syngnathiformes > Syngnathidae > Entelurus > Entelurus aequoreus. The sequence continues at coordinate 69,815,598 of NC_084742.1, forward strand.
GAGTTTTGAGAAAATCAAAGGATTTTAAAGGCCTACTGAAATGAATTTTTTTTATTTAAACGGGGATAGCAGATCCATTCTATGTGTCATACTTGATCATTTCGCGATATTGCCATATTTTTGCTGAAAGGATTTAGTAGAGAACATCGACGATAAAGTTCGCAACTTTTGGTCGCTGATAAAAAAAAGCCTTGCCTGTACCGGAAGTGAAGTGAAGTGAAGTGAAGTGAATTATTTTTATATAGCGCTTTTTATCTAGTGACTCAAAGCGCTTTACATAGTGAAACCCAATATCTAAGTTACATTTAAACCAGTGTGGGTGGCACTGGGAGCAGGTGGGTAAAGTGTCTTGCCCAAGGACACAACGGCAGTGACTAGGATGGCGGAAGCGGGGATCGAACCTGGAACCCTCAAGTTGCTGGCACGGCCGCTCTACCAACCGAGCTATACCGCCCAAAGTAGCGTGACGTCGCAGGTTGAAGGGCTCCTCACATTTCCCCATTGTTTACACCAGCAGCGAGAGCGATTCGGACCGAGAAAGCCCATTAATTTGAGCGGGGATGAAAGATTCGTGGATGAGGAACGTGAGAGTGAAGGACTAGAGTGCAGTGCAGGATGTATCTTTTTTCGCTCTGACCGTAACTTAGGTAAAAGGGCTCATTGGATTCCACACTTTCTCCTTTTTCTATTGTGGATCACGGATTTGTATTTTAAACCACCTCGGATACTATATCCTCTTGAAAATGAGAGTCGAGAACACGAAATGACGTCACTCACCTCACGGCCACACACATACGCTACTGTCATAACATTTTCTTTCCAATTCATTAATTAGGCAACTAATTTGAAACTGGTGTGGGTGGCTCTATATATACTAGCCCACTGCAGACACATGCAGAAATCAACATGGAATCGAAAAGTATTAAATCTGTGACAAAAATAATACCCGCTCTGTCTAAACCAGGGGTCACCAACCTTTTTGAAAGCAAGAGCTACTTCTTGGGTACTGATTAATGCGAAGGGCTACCAGTTTGATACACACTTGGATAAATTGCCAGAAATAGCCAATTTGCTCAATTTACCTTTAACTCTATGTTATTATTAATAATTAATGATATTTACACTTAATTGAACGGTTTAAAAGAGGAGAAAACACGAAAAAAATGACAATTAAATTATGAAACATTGTTTATCTTCAATTTCGACTCTTTAAAATTCAAAATTCAACCGAAAAAAAGAAAAGAAAAACTAGCTAATTCGAATATTTTCGAAAAAATTTAAAAAATAATTTATGGAGCATCATTAATTTAATTTAAGATTAATTTTAGAATTTTGAGGACATGTTTTAAATAGGTTAAAATCCAATCTGCACTTTGTTAGAATATATAACAAATTGGACCAAGCTATATTTCTAACAAAGACAAATCATTATTTCTTCTAGATTTTCCAGAACAAAAATTTTAAAAGAAATTCAAAAGACTTTGAAATAAGATTTCAATTTGATTCTACAGATTTTCTAGATTTGCCAGAATAATTTTTTTGAATTTTAATCATAATAAGTTTGAAGAAATATTTCACAAATATTCTTTGTCGAAAAAACAGAAGCTAAAATGAAGAATTAAATTAAAATGTATTTATTATTCTTTACAATAGAAAAAACAAATTTACTTGAACATTGATTTAAATTGTCAGGAAAGAAGAGGAAGGAATTTAAAAGGTAAAAAAGGTATATGTGTTTAAAAATCCTAAAATCATTTTTAAGGTTGTATTTTTTCTCTAAAATTGTCTTTCTGAAAGTTATAAGAAGCAAAGTAAAAAAATTAATGAATTTATTTAAACAAGTGAAGACCAAGTCTTTAAAATATTTCCTTGGATTCTCAAATTCTATTTGAGTTTTGTCTCTCTTAGAATTAAAAATGTCGGGCAAAGCGAGACCAGCTTGCTAGTAAATAAATACAATTTAAAAAATAGAGGCAGCTCACTGGTAAGTGCTGCTATTTGAGCTATTTTTAGAACAGGCCGGCGGGCTACTCATCTGGTCCTTACGGGCTACCTGGTGCCCGCGGGCACCGCGTTGGTGACCCCTGGTCTAAACGATACCGTTTGATCAGCTGCTCGTCATCAAACAAATCCAGAACATCGTTCCGTTCCCTGAACGTTGGCGCACGTCTCTCTCGCCTCAGTGCCATCCCCTGCTGGCAACTCCTAACCACTTAAGACACCTCTGAAGGTCTCTTAAATATCGTGGAGAGTAGGAGTGATTCTTAGACTTAAGAACGTTGATAAAAAGCTTTTATTCTTAAGTTTGAGAGTAGGACTAAATTTCGCAAATTCTCAGGACTTAAGTGTAAAATGGCACTCTAAGAAGCTTGATAAGTACGGCCCCAGATATGTAAACCTGAAGCAGTTGTAGATTGTTGGCGGGAAATTGGCAAGACAATTCTTCTCAGGGCGCTGACTTTACTGCTCGGTTTGCGCACAACATTTCCCTCGCTTCCTCAAAGTAATGACGGGGATTTATTTGCGAGTTCCAAACTACATCAGCCAATCAGACTAGCTTAAGATATAAATAGTGCGCCCCTTGGTTTTTATGCCTGATGGCTACATGAGCACTTAATGACCTCTTTGTGTGTGTGTGTGTGTGTGTGTGTGTGTGTGTGTGTGTGTGTGTGTGTGTGTGTGTGTGTGTGTGTGTGTGTGTGTGTGTGTGTGTGTGTGTGTGTGTGTGTGAGGACATTTGCCTGGTCCTCACAACTACAGAAGTAAAATATTTTTTTTACTTTGTGTGTTTTGCATTCTGAAGTGAGGTTGCAACTAGGGATGTCCGATAAATGTTTTAAAATTTAATTATTGGTATCGTTTTTTTTTATAATCGGTATCGTTTTTTTTTTTATTTTTATTTTTTATTTTTTATTAAATCAACATAAAAAACACAAGATACACTTACGATTAGTGCACCAACCCCAAAAAAATATTATCGGTATCGTTTTTTTTAAATTAATTTTTTTAATTTTTTTATTAAATCAACATAAAAAACACAAGATACACTTACGATTAGTGCACCAACCCAAAAAAAATATTATCGGTATTGTTTTTTTTTAATTATTTAAAAAAAAAAAAATTAAATCAACATAAAAAACACAAGATACACTTACGATTAGTGCACCAACCCCAAAAAAATATTATCGGTATCGTTTTTTTTTTGTTTTTTTAAATTAAATCAACATAAAAAACACAAGATACACTTACAATTAGTGCACCAACCCAAAAAAAATATTATCGGTATCGTTTTTTAAATTTTTTTTTAAAACATTTTATTAAATCAACATAAAAAACACAAGATACACTTACAATTAGTGCTCCAACCCAAAAAAAATATTATCGGTATCGTTTTTTTTTGTTTTTTTTTATTAAATCAACATAAAAAACACAAGATACACTTACGATTAGTGCACCAACCCAAAAAAAATATTATCGGTATCGTTTTTTTTTTATTATTTAAAAATAAATAAATTAAATCAACATAAAAAACACAAGATACACTTACGATTAGTGCACCAACCCCGAAAAAATATTATCGGTATCGTTTTTGTTTTTTTTTTAAATTAAATCAACATAAAAAACACAAGATACACTTACAATTAGTGCACCAACCCAAAAAAATTATTATCGGTATCGTTTTTTAAATTTTTTTTTAAAACATTTTATTAAATCAACATAAAAAACACAAGATACACTTACAATTAGTGCTCCAACCCAAAAAAAACCTCCCTCCCCCATTCACACTCATTCACACAAAAGGGTTGTTTCTTTCTGTTATTAATATTCTGCTTCCTACATTATATATCAATATATATCAATACAGTCTGCAAGGGATACAGTCTGTAAGCACACATGATTGTGCGTGCTGCTGCTCCACTAATAGTACTAACCTTTAACAGTTAATTTGACTCATTTTCATTCATTACTAGTTTCTATGTAACTCAAGAAAATGTTTTTAATTTATTTATCTTATTTTATTAATTTTTTAAAAAAGTACCTTATCTTCACCATACCTGGTTGTCCAAATTAGGCATAATAATGTGTTAATTCCACGACTGTATATATCGGTTGATATCGGTATCGGTAATTAAAGAGTTGGACAATATCGGAATATCGGATATCGGCGAAAAGCCATTATCGGACATCCCTAGTTGCAACTCTCTACTCCCATCTAGGGCTAGATATATATTTTTTCATCATTCTAGCTATAGTGGAAAGGGGGGCCCTCACAACCTACTAACTAAACGTGGGTCCACACAAAGTAGGCAAGACATGTATGCGTGTGTGTGTGTGTGTGTGTGTGTGTGTGTGTGTGTGTGTGTGTGTGTGGTCGTGCTACCTACATTCTCGCAGCGTGTGTGTTGCAGAGCTCGGGGCAGGATCTTGGGCATTCCCCTCCCGAGTGCCTCTCTCTTCCGCTGGTCGCTGAACACGTGAAGCTCCCTTTTCTCCTCCTCTGTCAGAGATTGGCAGTAACGAACCTGCTCGAGACAGAAGTGTTTTTTTTGTGAGAAAAAAAAAAAACAGCCTAAAAAAAAGTCGTTTGTTTGAAAAATCATCTACCCAAAGCTTTTGTTGAAAGGATGGCACGGGCGAGACGTAAACCCCTTGCTTGTGTTTAGAGACGGTGATCAATGCCCGGATAAAAGACATGCTGGTGCACTTTCTCCCTCCCTAACCACAGTTACGCAAGGAATTCTCCTCAATCACCAACAAACATTATAAAACCAGCCCGTTAAACGTTATGTTTATACAGAGACCACCTCAGTCGGACGGAGCCCCCCCGTGTGGCCTGATAAAGCCCCGCGCCCTATCTTCTCATGTAAACTCTTATCAGCGCAGATGTGAAAGGAGTGCTGCGCTACGCACCATAAAGCTGGTGGCCATTGTTCTGTTGGTGTTAGTCTAAGCTGTAATCAGCTGCTGACGCTTTATTGCAACATGCACCGCTTTCTCTGAACGAGTGATCCCATTTTTTCCCTTTAAATTAGGAAAAGCTCGGAGTGAAGTTCCGTCATGCCTAGGGATGATGTTCGAAACCTGTTCTCCCGGTTGTTCGATAAGAAAAGAACCGTTCGATAAGAAAATAACCGATTCCATAGACTCGAATCCCTTTTTGAGAACCGGTTCCCGTTATCGAGGCCACTATAGTAAAGAAAAAGAGTTGGTTCTTTATTCGAATCCGTGGGAACGAATCCCGTCCTACAAGAAATGCCCTGTGGGACATCACAGGAAATGACGTAGCTCAGTCATTAGACTGATCACAGGAAATGACGTAGCTCAGTCATTGGACTGAGCTACGTCATTTCCTGTGATGTCACACAAGCAGCAAAAATAATGGCCCGGAAAAAAACGCCTCAAGGCATGGCTATTCACCTATAGCAGGGGTCGGCAACCTTTACCACTCAAAGAGCCATTTTGGCAAGTTTCACAAATTAAAGAAAATAATGGGAGCCACAAAACAATTTTTTAAAATTTAAAATGAAAAACACCGCATACAAAGCTCTTTGTGCTATGTTAACCAGGGGTCTCCGACACACGCCACCGGCACGCACTTTAATGTGGAAATTTGATGTTAGTGCGGCCCGGGAGTTTTGAATGAATGGCGCTTGATAGCGTCATACTTGCCAACACTCCCATTTTTCCCGGGGGACTCCCGAACATCAGGGCATGATGACACTGCTCTTGGCGCCCTCTACAGTCTGCCCTAACAGTGTACCTGCTCGATCACATGTAGACTGCAGTTTCAGCTTGCTCACGTAAGTGACAGCAAGGCGTACTACCTCAGCAGCCAAACATTTTACACTGACGGTACCAATACCCAGAATCCCATGCAGCCCTAACTCTTCCGCTCAACCAACGCACGGAGAGGGGGGGGGGGGGGGGGGGGTGTTGATGTGTGGGGGGATTTGGTGGTAGCGGGGGTGTATAATGTAGACCGGAAGAGTTAGGGCTGCATGGGATTCTGGGTATTGGTTGTGTTGTGTTATGTTGTGTTACGGTGGGATGTTCTCCAGAAATGTGTTTTTCATTCTTTTTTGGTGTGGGTTCACAGTGTGGCGCATATTTGTACGTAACAATGTTAAAGTTGTTTGATACGGCTACCGTCAGTGTAAGCTGTGTGGCTGATGAGTAAGTATGCTTTGCTGTCTCCTACGTGTGCAAGTAAAAGCTACATACAACTAGTGGCCGGGCTGGCACCCTGTCTGTAAATGCTATAGAGGACAATTACTGCAGTGCAATTAGGGCACTCCCTTTATTTAGTAATTAGAGTGTAAATAGGATTATATTTTCCCTTGGAGTTACCTATGAGAGACACTGAGATCCATAAATCTCCTGGGAAAATCTGGGAGGTCGGCAAGTATGTAGCTGAGCCGCATCAGAGTGGTCAAAGAGCCGCATGCGGCTCCGGAGCCGCGGGTTGACCGACCCCTGACCTATAGTGATCACAGAGACAGGTTGTTTTTGTGTTACTGTATATATTTGTTTTTCTGAAAAATCCCACTTAATATACTTTGGGTAACAACAGTCAATATTTATTTATTTTATTTTTTTAAAGGTGTAACAGTCAATATTTATTTATTTATTTGATTAGATTTTTTTCTAATAAAATAAAAGTGAGCTTTTGTTAAACCAAATATTGTGTTTTTTCCTTATACAACAACCTATCTGGATTCGATAAGAGAATCGATAAGGAATCGGTTCGATAATAGGCTCAAAACTCGATAATTTCTTATCAAACATCATCCCTAATCATGCCAAAGACTATAAAAATGGGACCCATTACGTCCTGCTTGGCACTCAGCATCAAGGGTTGGAATTGGGGGGTTAAATCACCAAAATATAGACTAGACTACTGCAAGGCACTTCTTGTCGGGATCCCCAGCAAGAACATCCAGAAGCTGCAGTACATACAGAATAGAGCTGCTAGGATCCTGATGAGAGTGCGGAAATATGACCATATCACACCAACTCTCAAATCCCTTCACTGGCTTCCTGTTCCACTCAGGATTGAATTCAAAGTCTCCCTACTAACCCACCAGTGCCCTCCATGGAAATGCCCCTCTCCACCTCAAAAGAACTACTCACCCCCAAATCCTCCACCCGACACATTTTCGCTCCGGACAGGCTAACCTCCTCCAACCTCCGAGGACAAAGCTACGAACAGCTCCGCCGCTCCCAGTCTGTGGAACGCTCTCCCTGACCACCTGAGGGCACCACAGACTGTGGATGCTTTAAAAAAAAAAAAGGCTTAAAAACCCTTCTTTTTAAAAAAGCCTTTTTTTTTTTTTTAAAGATATATGCATATTAGTTCTAGTTTTTATTTTTATTTATTTTTTATTATCTTTTTTTTTTTTAATACATTGTTTACTCAATGTAGGTGCTTTTTACAAATAAAATCTATTATTATTATTATTATAAAAATGATTCCCGGGCGCGGCCACCGCTGCTGCCCACTGCTCCCCTCACCTCTCAGGGGGTGACAAGGGGATGGGTCAAATGCAGAGGACACATTTCACCACAACTAGTGTGTGTGTGACAATCATTGGTACTTTAACTTTAACTTTAACTTTGAGTTCATGGCTTTACCTCGTTGTCGTGAGGCGGCAGCTGGTAGAGCAGTTGTCGGATCCGATGTTTCTCGCCAGAGCTGTTAACGTACGGCACTTTGTCCTCCGGCAGGCAGGAAAAATACATCTGGACCTGCAGAGGCAAGAAGTTTGGTAGTTCAGAGTCTTGCAAACATTACACTTTGGAATGAATTGGAAGACGCGAGAAGCAAATATGGAATCAATGAATGGATAAAGGCTGCTACTGTGTGTGTGTGTGTGTGTGTGTGTGTGTGTGTGTGTGTGTGTGTGTGTGTGAGTGTGTGTGTGTGTGTGTGTGTGTGTGTGTGTGGGGTGCGCGTGTGCCCTTATTTTTCGATTTGTCGGGCCAAACATGTCAATCTTGATCCTGTCACAGGCAACCGACTGTGAAATGTCTGTGACACGCGAGAGAGCACTGTTTGCTTAACCCGTTTCCCACTGAAGAGTATAAAATGTTTACGTTTTCCGAGATTTTTATGGGGAAAACACCAAACAATAATACACAGACGAGCTGTTAGCTATGGCCACAAGCGAAACCGTGTAGTTGCAGAGCGCCGGTGTCTAAACTCAAGGCCCGCGGGGTCAGAGCTGGCTTGCCATGTCATTTATGTGGCAGGCAAAAATATGAAAATAATAATGCACTTTCTAGCTAAATGTATGGTTTTTTTAATTCAATTTGACATAAAAATGTACTCCTGTAGTGCATATGTTCTACTACACCATGGGTCCACAGTCCAACCCCGCGGGACAACCCAGGTTAAATTATTATTTTTTGTACTTTTTTAATCTGTCCTGTCCAGCCACTCAGGCAAATCATATTGTTGATGTAGATCAGGGGTCACCAACGTGGTGCCCGCGGGCACCAGGTAGCCCGTAAGGACCAGATGAGTAGCCCGCTGGCCTGTTCTAAAAATAGCTCAAATAGCAGCACTTACCAGTGAGCTGCCTCTATTTTTTTAATTGTATTTATTTACTAGCAAGCTGGTCTCGCTTTGCCTGACATTTTTGATTCTAAGAGAGACAAAAACTCAAATAGAATTTGAAAATCCAAGAAAATATATTAAAGACTTGGTCTCACTTGTTTAAATAAATTCATTATTTTTTTTACTTTGCTGCTTATAACTTTTCAGAAAGACAAGTTTAGAGAAA